>NW_006399870.1:7489645-7491156 GCF_000299155.1 Elephantulus edwardii
TTAGCTACTTCCTGCTGAAAAGGGACGCTGTGGGTTTCAGGGTGAAGATCTTCTCTCACTACTCTAAAGGGCCCCTTTGGCAGTAGGAAACATCTATTTTCTTAGCAAAATAGAATCAAGAAGAGACAAGCAACCCAAAGAAGCTGTGTGAGGGTAATGGTTAGGGCAGTTGGCTGCCCACCAAAATTTCAGTGATTCACTCACCAGCTACTCTAGGGAGAAAAGGAAGGAGGTCTGTTCGTGTGAGGCCTTACAGCCTGGGAAACCTTACAGGATCCTTCTCTGTCCCATGGGTTGCTCTAAGTCATGGTACACTTGGTGATGATGGATTCAGTTTAGTTTTTACTTTCTCTTTAATGCTGTGCATATAAACTATGAAAGTAATTAGCATAAATCTGGCTATGGCTTTCTTTTGACCAAAAATATTAGGAGATTTATAGGCATAAAAAAATCTTTACACACATGAGGAATGTGTTGAATATAAACAAAGCACCCTGGCAATAAGCTTGTTAAAAGTAGACTCTGGAAGTGGTTTTTTTAAAGCTTAGTAAAGGAGGAATATTAAGTCTTATCTAGTGCTGAGGAGATTTTCATTCTGAATGGATTTGTGGATTCACTTTGGACTTTTGATTGAAGAGGTTCACATTCCAAAGAAGGGCAAGCAGGAAAGGAGGGAAGGAAAAAGAAAAAAAGAAAAGGAAGAGATTGTCTTTTCAAAACTGAAGCAAGCTGTTTGGATTCTGAGGCAGGGTAAAGTTCCTGACTATCAGAGCTCATTTCCAAGACTTGACATTAGAGTACACTCACAGCAATCACCTGGATCCAAAGAAGGGAAGTGGGAGGAATACAACAATGGAGAAACAAGCTGAGCTTGGATGTGTCCCTTCAGCACTGCCCACTTAGCATGCACAGATGTGTGGGTGTGCAGAGAAGGGTTGTTGGTTTGAGGCGCAGGGAGTCAGGAGCGCTCCTGGCTTATTGACATGGCCCCATGTGGAGGCTATGGCTGAGTGAGGAGACCGACAGGTGTGAAACACAGGGAGAAGTATGGAGTTCTGTGCTTGCAGCTGATGCCCATTTGAACCTAGCCAGGGTGGCTGGAAATGACCTGAACACAACTTGAAGAAGAGAAAATGATCCATATCATGAGCTAGGGTTGGGTCATGCAACCTAAAGGCTTACTCCGGACTGGACTTTACTTATGGATGCACATGTTCAAAGTTTTCAAGTTGAACAGAAGATTCTCCAGCAAAAGCACATGGTTGTTCAATCAGAGTACTGTTTTGATAAGGATAAGCAAATTAGACATTTACTATCTTAAAAGAGGATGGTGAAGAGATTGAGATTGTTCAGAGCTTTAGTTTGCTTGGCTCCACAGTCAACACTCTCGGCATCAGTAGCCAGGAAATTAAAAGACGTATTGCCATGGGAAAGTCTGCTGTTTGGGACCTCTCCAAAGTACTGAAGAGCAATGGTGTCTCTCTGGAGAATAAGGTGCATCTGATACAGGC
>NW_006399870.1:7491586-7493180 GCF_000299155.1 Elephantulus edwardii
GGCACATAACAAAAACAACAACAAATGAGGATATTAAAGCATGAAACATGAACTAGCTGACTTACGTGCTTTTATGAAGTTATTAGGAAGTGATTGTAAGCAGGTAAATCCCACAATTCACATAAACTAAACATAAAGGGAAGATTTCATAAAACACAATGTATATGAATGAAAAAAATATGCCTAAAACCCAAAACCACAAAAAGCTAAAACCTCAGGGTCAGAAGAATTTTGTCTCTTAATACCTACGTGGTTTTTTTTCCCTTTGAACAGTGATAGTTGGACAAATGGTAATGATATTTTTCTCTAGTTATTAACAGATTAGTATATTAGTTATCAGTCGATTTTCTCTAGTTATTGCTAATATCTAGGACCTTTCTAATTTTTTCTTTTTTCATTGCCTTTGAGTTGGAAATGGCTCATAGGTGACTCTCCAGTGACTTTCCCAGGCTGTACATTGATTGAGGGGAGACTGCACATTTTTCTCCTTTGGAGCAGCCAGTGGATTTAAACCACCACCAATGCACTGCCTCCTTACAGTCATAGAGGTCCCTAACATACTCCATACCTTTTCATGTTATCATGAAATTCTTCGAGGTCTAATTGCTCAGGAATGAAATAATTAGACACAGTCCCAATTCAGTGTTCACTGCATCCTGAGATGTTATGTTTTCATAATATATTCTTGCACTAAGATTTAAACTCATTTTTACTTTATATTTCCATAGTTATTTGAGTGAATGTTTACAAAACATATTGTCCTTGTTATCTTCCAATCATTTCTGCACATTCTGTTTCATGACACCAATAAGAACACACCAAAAAAATCTGAACATACATCCATTCCATATTGTCCTTCTCTTCACCCATCCCAACAAGTGTACCCTTCTGTCAATTAATTTTCTACTTCCTCACTTCTCCTCCCTGTATGTAAATCTTTTATCTAGTCTTTTATAATAGTGATCTTACATAGTATTTGTGGCCAACTGATTTCCCTCATCATAATGTCTTCTAGACTCATGTATGTTCTGTAGCATTTCACAAATTCTTCATTGAATTTCAGTGTTGCATGCATGATTGTACAGAGGTTTCTATATCCATTAGTTTATTAATGATCATTTCGGTTGTTTTTATCTTTTTGCTACCTTGAATAATGCTATAGTACACATAGATTTCAATATATGTGTTTGTTATTGAAGTGGGGTTTTTTTATTTTTTAATAGTTTATTTACAAAATTCTAATACAAATTCTAACAAATTCTTTCAATTTACCTCACCCCCCCACCCAACAAATTGTACAACCCAGTGATTAATTCCCTCTTCCTCCTGTACATCCACATCCCTCTGCTTCCAGCCTGTCCCACCCCTCCTGGATCCTTATACTCATTCTACAATAATGGTCTTATACAAATAAATAGATTGAGAAATTACGGTACATTCACACAATGGAATACTATGCAGCATGCAGGAGCAATAGGGACCTCTCTAAAGTACTCAAGAGCAACGGTGTCTCTCTGGAGACTAAGGTGTGCCTGATACAGACCATGGTCTTTGCAATCGCTTGTTATGCATCAAAGAGTTGGACAATGACTAG
>NW_006399870.1:7493430-7498622 GCF_000299155.1 Elephantulus edwardii
ACGGCGCAGGAGGGGGAGACCCTCTATGAGATGGATTGATTCGGTGACTGGGGTAATCAGGATGGGTGTGTCAGAGGCAGTGCGGTTGGCGCAGGACAGAGCAGGATTTAGGGCTGTTGTGCATAGGGTCGCTATGAGTCACAAACGACTCGATGGCACATAACAACAGCAACAACAACAACAACTTGAGAGGGACTGGAGAGAATTATTGAAGTTCTTATTTCTTCAGATTATATTCTTCGGAATGGAATAGCTATATCAAGTGGTATTTCTATTTACAACTCTTTAAGGAAACTCCAAACTCTCATTGATAATGTACCATTTTACACTTCTATCAGCAATAAATGAGAGTTCTAATCTCACCAAATCCTTAACATTCATTGTCAATTGCTCATCCATAAGTCAAAATAAAAGGAAGACATATTGAAGTAAAGGAGATCAAAAGAAGGTCTCAAAAGGCAGTTAATTATGTTAAAGTAAAGTATTAGAATATAATGTGAGAAGAACTGGAGTTGGGAATAAAAACAGAAGAATTCATTCAACATTTCTATTACAGAAAGAACTGAAAAAGATATAAATCTCAGGTTGCAATACTAAAAGACACCAATTATGAAAGATACAGGAGGCACCAAAGGAGGATGTAGGGAAGGCATGAAGTCACTATACTCGAAATAATTGGTTGACACTGAAATATTTCAGTTTGTAGTGTGTGGGAAAGAAACAATTGTAATGAGGAAAGATGTTCAAGATGTATTGAAGGCACTGGCAAAAAATAAGACCCCAGGAAATGATAGGACACCAACTGATGTGTTCCAAATAACAGATGTAGCCCTGAATAGTTACTTGGCCATTTGACTTCAGAGATCCATATTTGTATCCATTCCCAAGTAAGATCATCTGAAAGATTGTAGAACATATCAAGGAACATATTAATATAACATGCAAGCAAAATACTGCCTCTTTTTGTTATGTGCCACCAGATCACTTGTGACTCATAGCGACCCTATGTACAATAGCTCTAAACTCTGCTCTATCTGGTGACAACCTTATTGTCTCTGACACACTGACCCCATTACCCCAGGCACTGAATACTCATCTAGGATCTTTGTCTCGCACTATCTTTCCACCTTACCTAGCATGATGTCCCTCACCAAGGACTCGTCCCTCCTTGAAACATGCCCAAATTATGTCAGACACAGCTTTAGAACCCTTGCCTCCAAGGATCACCCGGGTTTCACCCTCTCGAGTATGAATCTGTTTGTTCTCCTAGCAGTCTATGGTATATTAAAGTCTCTTCTCCAGCGCCACATCTCAAAGGCATCAATTCTCCTTCTATTATCCCTACTCATTGTCCAGTTTTCTGACACATTGCAAGTTATTTTGAAGACTATGGTCTAAATCAGATACAACTTAGTCTCCAGTTTGACATAGTTCCTCTTCAATACTCTGGAGAAGTCCCTAACAGCAGACTTTCCAAATGCAATTTGCCGTTTGATTTCCTTTCTGTTGGTACCAAGAGTGTTGATTGCGGAGCCAAGAAAACCAAAGCTGTTAACAACCTCAGTCTCTTCACCGTCTATCATAATGCAGCCAATTGGCCCAGGGTGAGAATCTTTATGTAATTAAAAAAAACACACCCAAAACAAATAAAAACAAAAAACTAGCTAGAAGAGTACATTGACAGAGAACTTCTAGAAGTTCAATCAGAGTTTATAAGATACAAAGGTTCCCGGAATATCATTGTGAATGCCAGATAGATATTGGTTGAAAGCACAGAATACTAGAAGAATGTGGTTTTGTGTTTTATTGACTATGCAAAGGCATTTGACTTTGTGGGTAATAACCAACTATGGCTTATTTTGAGAAGAATGGGAATACCAGATATTAAATTGTGCTTATACAAAATCTATACTTATAAAAAGAAACTATTGGTTGAACAGAACAAGGGAATATTGCATGGTTTAACACAGGAAATGGGTGCATCGGGGTTCTGTTCTTTCTCCAGCTGTTCAATCTGTAGGATGTGTCAATCAGTAGAGAAACTGAATTTTTGAAAAAGAGTGTTGCATCAAGATCAGAGTAAAACTCATTAACAACATTCCCTATTGAGATGACACAATCTTTGTTAATAAAAAGGGAGGAGGACTTGATATTCTTGCAGTAGAAGATCAAAGATTACAGCCCTCATTATGGGTTACATCTCAAAATCAAGAAAAGAAAGGTCTTTATAAATGGGTTAATAGGTAATATCATGATATATGGAGAAAATATTTGAATTGTTATCTATTTCATGTTGCTTGAATTCGTAGTCAACTGCTTGTTACCAACAGTCAGGAGATTGGAAGTTGTATGTTGTTGTTGGGGCCATAAAGTTGAGTACAACCTACAGTGGCCCAATGAACAACAGCTCTGAACTCTGTCCTATGCTATTCCATTATCACACTTCCTGACACATTGAAGCCATTGCGGCAGCCACTGTGTCAATCCACTTGGTTGAGAGCCTTCCTCTCCTTCACTGATCTCCCACCCTTCCCAGCATCATCTCCTTCTCCAAGGAATAGCCCTTCCTAGCAACAAGCCTGAAGTATGTGAGGTAAAGTTTTATCATCTCTGCCTCTTTTAAGAAATTATCATGACATTATATGTACAGTGAAGAAAACCTGAGCCATAGAAAAATAAAACTATTTTCTCTAAATAACTGTTAGAAAGTAGTTGAGGAGAAATGGTACTTAAATTTCAATTTCCATTTCTCCAAATTACAAGATTTGCATTTTTAAACGGAGGCATGCACCCTTAAATGAAGCTTTTCAAAGGAGATGTCTGTGACTGAACAGGGATAGGATATAGGTGAATGAGTGACATTACTGCCCTGAGCAGCAGTGTCTAGTGAACTTTAAGGTCCTATAAGTGCAGGATGCTGAGAAATAGAGCAAAAGGTAAGTCTCTGTAACTGAGAAGTGACAGTGACTGTCTGAAGGAAACCAGGTCCTGGGGATAGGATACAGTAAAGGCAGTCTCCTCCCATGAAGAGTCATAGGCTTAGCAACCTGACTATGTGATTGTTTTTTGTTGTTATATGTTATCTAATCAGAAAAACTCAGGTTTTCAAAGGCTGTAAATAGCACGGGAGGAAACTGCCCATCTGTCTCTCATGGAACAGCTAGTGGACTTAACTGTCTGCCTTTGGGTTGGCAGCGCAACTCTTTGCCACTTATCCACTCTTTGCTCTTATCCACAGCAGTGGATAGGTATTCTTGACTGCACATCAGATTTCTCTTCAGTTTAATTTTATGCCAGGGTTCAAGCTGGGAGTTTTACCAGTGTTTTCACCACAATACACATTCTTCATCTTCATTTCATGAAAGTGAAAAATGATGTCTAGAGAAATTAAGAAATGGCTACAGTCACTCTGGCTGAGCCAGGAATGGGATTGAGAGTTGTGTGACCCCAAAGAGCAGTGCAACAGAGTTGTGCTGCTATTCACCATCTCCCAGTGGGCATGGCTGCCAGGTCCAGGCCTCTCTGATAGATATTAATGACTTTATTTTTATCTTGGGAAGATATGTTCAAGTTTATATTAGATAAAAAAACAGTATTTATAAATTGCTGGAGGTGCTGGCCTCTTGAGAGGTGGGTATCAGAAGAGAGCAGGTGCAGGCACTTCTACATCTTCTCTCATCTCAGCTCTGCTCCTGTCCTTTTACATATGATTGCATGAATAATTTCTTTCACAATCATGAGGAAAAAGGTCTTTCCTGTAACACAGAGATTGACAATGGTCTAAATGTCCAAACTGTCTTACCACTCCATCATCTCTGACATTAAATTATTCCTCCTCTATTCAGTTCCTCCACTCTTGTCTGTCTTTTGGGTTGCATGGTTTGTTGGAACCAGTCAGAAAAATGCTTTCTGTGACTGTGGATGATATAGGCCAGGGGTTCAGAGATAGTAAGTAATGGGTCAGGATTCTGCAGGCTGTCAGTTGCAGCACAGCTCGATCAGGTTAATAGTCATGTCCCAAGAGGGTGAGCAGTGAGATTTCAGAGATTATATAGAGCTTCTATTATAAGGTCAGTTGTGTCAGAGGTGGTGAAGTGGTGAAGTTGGCTCAGGAGGTTGTCAACTCAAGAGGTTGGCAAGGATCAGAGCCATTGTTCATAGGATAGGTATGAATCATAGTTGATTGGATGCTACATATGACATTAGACAGTGCTCTGTGGCTGTGTGGTAAAGAGTAGGGATGCCAAACCAAAGGCATGTGGTTTGAAGCCACCAGTTGCTCTGCAGGAGAAAAATGATAATTTCCTTTCATGTAATTTACTGACTATGAAAACCCTCTGGAGGGTCATCTTTTAATAGAGTAACTCAACTGTACAGAAGAGCCAGTAGGTTAAGGATTGTATCCTAACCTAATCCCACCTCCGTAACACAATAAATACTTAATCACAAAATGGAAGGCTGTGGACGGAAAAGTTGTATTAGTTTATTGTACTACAATGCTGAAGTGTGCATTCTTGCTGAATCGAGTGCCATGGTATGTCTCTACTAGAAACAGACACTCCTTAAAGAGGGAGAATAGGGAGTACAAAATGACGAACCAAGGAACTTCTTTATACACAAAGGTGGTATTCACTCCATGCATTCCTTCTGCCGAACATCTCAGCTTGAAAGGAGAAAACAGACATTATTAATTGCACATTTATCTTTTTATTTGGTTATACATTGAGCATATATGACTCAGAAAATATTTTAGCTATTCAAAATGAGCTTCATCTACAAGCACTAAAATAGCTGAATGAACTGAGATACAGAAAATAAGCAATTAGTCAAGACGAAAATATCTATATGATTCTTAGAAGCTTAGATAAGATCATTAATGAGTGTATGTAAGTGAATTATAACAGCCAACATTAATTTATTTACTTACTTATTGTCAGGCACTGCACTAAATGTCTTGCATACATTTACATTTATAACTCAAATAGATACAGTTTATCACCCTCATTTTATACATGAGCAGCCAGAGGCTCAGAGATGGTAAATAAAAATTATCCAAGGTCTCACTGAGGTACTGAACTCTGAAACCTGAGAAACAGCACCTGTCTTCAGATATGCTACTTACACCCTATCGTAGCAATTAACACTGCAACAAAGAGAAATATTTTTCCTTTTAACAAAGTATATTTTTCACC
>NW_006399870.1:7499157-7501224 GCF_000299155.1 Elephantulus edwardii
TAGAGATACAAGTATGAGTTATGCTGGCCTACTGAGTTAAGGAGTTGTACTGACAACCTAAAACTAGCGGTTCAAATTCACCAGTTTTCTCCTCAGGAGAAAGATGTACAATCTCCTCTCATTTGATTTTAAATCTCAAAAACCCACTAAAGTGTCAATTAGGAGTCAGTTCCAACTCTACTACAGTGAACAAGAACATATATGAGATATTTATTAATTTAAATCTTTTAAAAGCCATTTACTATTTTTACACTTCCACCAATAGTGAATAAGGGTTCCAGTTTCTCCACATTGCCAGCATTTGTTGTTTGCTGTTCTGTTAAACTTTGCTATCCTTACTGGGGTGATATGATATTTCATAGTTGTTTTGATATACATCTCTCTTAGAGCAAGGGATTTTGAACATTTCTTCATGTGCTTGTTGGCCATCTAAACGTCTTCTTTGGTGAAGTGTCTGATCGTATCCTGTGCCCATTTTTCAATTAGATTGTTTATCTTGTTGTGGTGTTCAAGTATTTTATAAATTCTAGATATAAGTCCCTTACTTACATGTCATTACCAAATACTCTTTCCCAGTCTGTGGCTTCCCTTTTTACCCTGTTGGGGAAGTTTTTAGATGTGCATAGGGATTTGATTCTTAGGAGGTCTCACTCATCTATTTTATCTTCTTCCTGGTTGTAGATTTTTCAGGATACTTGTAAGACTGTTTATGTTGTGGATTAGGATTTCTAGAGTTCTTCCAAGCTTTTCTTTAATGAAGTTTATAGTCCTTGGTTTTAGTCCTAGGTCCATGATCCACTTAGAATTGTTTTTTTATATATGGAGTGAGGTGTGGATCTTGCTTGAGTCTTCTGCAGATAGATAGTTTCAGATTTTGCCAATACCATTTGTTAAAAAAGCTGTCATTTCCCCACTTAACTGATTTCATCTGCTTGTCAAAAATGAGTTAACCATAGGTAGGTGGGCTGATTTCTGGGTTCTCAATTCTATTCCATTAATCTATGTGTCTGCCATAGTTCCAGTACCATGCTGTCTTAACCACCATGGCAGTGTAGTAGGATGTGGAAGGCAATGTGGCACTTTCTGAAAAAGTTACTTTGAACTGTGAAGTGTGGTGTTGGCACAGTGTTGGACTACCGGAAGACTGGACACATTTGTCTGGGATTAAGTATTACCAGAGCGTCCCTTAAATACAAGGATGATGAAATCATGTCTCACATGCTTTGAGCATCTTCTGAAGAGAGGACAGCCCTTGGAAAAGGAAAAGAATGCCCCTACTGATGAACTGAGACTGAACCAATTGACTTGAGTACATTGATGGCTGTGTGGATGGTGCAGGAACAGGGAGTTGTATTCTGTTATACATAGGAAGACTATGAGTCTTTGATTCTCTGTAGTGTTTCAAGTCCTTCTAACTTTCAGCTAGCAAGGTTATGTCATCTGCATAACACAAGTTGTTAATGAGTCTCCTCTAATCCTGATGCCAGATTCTTTTTCATAGAATCTAGCTTCTTGAATGATTTGCTATGCATACAGATTGAGTACCACCCTCATGTACACATTTCCTAATTTAAAATCATACAATATTTCATAGCTCTCTTTAGATAACAGAGTCTTGGTCTAGGTAAAGATTTCTTATGAGCACAATTAATTTTTCTGAGATTCCCAATCTTCTCAATGTTAACCATGCTGTTGTGTTGTTAAGTACCATTGAGTCATAGGTAACTCACAGCAACCCTATGAACGAAAGTTCTGGACACCTGTATAACTTTTGCCCTTTCTCCAGGTTCACAGGGTTTCCAGAGGCAAGTTATTATACAAGTAGATACCATTCCTGCTTCCAAGCTCACTTTAATCAGGGAGCTCCACCAAACACTATCCTCCATGGGTAACCATTCTCACATTTGACTCATCAGTGTCACAGTGTTCGGCTTTACAGCAACCATGAGTTACCTATGTACAGCAAGTGGACATGCTAGGGATACATGACCTAGAAGAATATTTCACCAAAAATAATGAAAGGCCAACCATTAAATGTTAGCCATAGAGAGTTATAATCCATATAAA
>NW_006399870.1:7502654-7503184 GCF_000299155.1 Elephantulus edwardii
CCCTTCCCAATTTTGAACTATGCGGTGTTACCCTACTCTGTTCTGACGACTGCCTCTTGGTCCAATATAGGTTTCGCACTTGCATGATTATATGTTCTGCATTGTACAACAGATTCATATGGGAGTTCCTGAAATTTCTCAGTGTCAACCAGGTTGTTTTGGGTGGATTTTATTGGTTTGTTTTTTTGTTTTGTGGGGGTTTTTAATTTGTTTGTTTGTTTGTTTGTTTTTTATGATGAGTCTGTGTATACACTCCATCTTCTTTTGCTATTGGTGGAATTTTTTAATTTTTTTTTTCATGTGGTGTGCCATCCAGTCAGATCCAACCAGCATAGGAGGAGATCACCCCTCTTTGTCTAGCAGAGCATCTGGTGGATTTTAACTGTACATCTTCAGGATTGCAGTGCAGCTTCTTGCCAGTAGGCCCCCACAGTTCCTTCCCTCCATCTTCTTTTGACACTGTCTGTATGATTTAAGATCTTGTCTATAATGACAGAAATACCTAGTTATATATCTCTTTTAAACAGTTT
>NW_006399870.1:7506483-7516042 GCF_000299155.1 Elephantulus edwardii
AATTAAAAAACAGGTGGAACAATACATAGAAGAAGTTCAAGCAGGATTTAGATGATGCCGTGGCACTAGGAATATCATTGATGATGTCAGATGGATCCTGGCTGAAAGTAAAGAATACCAGAAGAATGTCTATTTGTACTTTATTGATTATACAAAGTTGTTTTACTGTGTGACTCATAACAAGTTGTGCCTCACACTGAGAATCACGGGATTCCTAGAGCACTTAATTGTGCTCATGTGAAACCTATAGCTGGACTATGATACTGTTGTGTGAACAGATCAGGGGAACACTACATGGTTAAAATTAAGAGGGCAGTGTGTCAGAATTGTGTTCTTTTTCCATACCTATTTAGTCTGTATGCTGATCAAATTACTGAAGAAGTGGAAATCCATGAAGAGGAATGTGGCATCAGGATGGAGGGAGATTCATCAATAACCTGAGTTATGCAGATGATACAATCTTGCTTCCTCAAAGTGAGGAGGGCTTGAAGCAGTTGTTGCAGAAGATCAAGGAATACAGGCTTCATTATGGATTGCATCTCAATGGCAAGAAAACAAAGATTCTTACCAAAGGGTTTATAGGCAACATCATAATGGATGGAAAAGAGATTGAAACTGTCATCCACTTTATCTTATTTGGATCTACAATTATCACACTTGGTACCAACAGCCAGGAAATAAGGAGAAAATCCACAGTTAGGGATCTCTCCAAGTTATTGAGGAGAAATGATGCCAGTTTGTTGACTAAGGTGTGTCTGATTCAGGGCATAGTCTTTCTGATCACTTGCTATGCATCTGAGAGCTGGACAATAAGGATGACAGGAAAGAAATGACACCTTTAAGCAGTGGTGTTGGAGAAGAGCATTGAATATCTAATGGACGACTAAAAGAATGAACAGATACCTCTTGGAAAGAGTGCAGCCAGAGTGCTCTTTGGAGTTGAGAAAAATGAGGTTTTGCCTCCCATATTTTGAGCATGTTGCCAAAGGGAGCTATTCTTTGGAGAAGGATGTGATGCTGGGAAGGGTGGAGGATTGACGAAGGAGAGGAAGACCCTTAACTACCTGGATTAGCATAGTCATTGCTTCAATAGGCTCTTGTGTGTCAGAAAGAGTAAGGATGGCACAGGAAAGAACATGGTTTAGATCTTAAGTTCATATGAGTTGTAATCAACTTGACGACATCAGATAACAACAACAATATCTCTCATAAACATAGGTGAAAAAATTCTCAAAAAAATCCAGTCATTGTTGTGTGATGTCTAGTCAGTACTGACCCATTACTGACCCTCCAGCATGTTTTCAGAGGCAGTTTATTGCATGAGATGAGATTGCCCATCTTTTTCCTGGAGCAGCTGGTGGATTTCAAATCACATGACTTCAGGATTACAGTTCAGCTTCTTACTATTAGGCCACAAAATCCTAACTGGTCTAATTCAATATTGCATTTAAAAGAATCATTCATCAGGAAGCTCTGGTAGCCTAGCGGAAAGATGCTTCACTGAAATCCCAGAGGTGCATGATTCACATCCAACAGATGTTCTGTTGCAGAAGGAGAGACAATCTCGTCCTGTACCTGTCAGATCTGATTTGATGGTACACATACACACACACACACACAAGCACACACAAATTTTTTAAAAAATCATTATGATCAAATATTATTCATACCAGCTATGCAATAATAATAATTCAACAGAAGAAAAATCAAACATAGTTATTGTTTACATCAAAAGGAAAACCAAACGGTCAGTACAATTGGTGTAACAAAGTGAACACCCTTTCCATTTAAAAATCCTCAAAAATTAAAATGGTAGAGAAATTCTTTAACCTAATTAAAGCATACATATAACATCAATGGTCCACATTACTCACGATAGAAAAAGATGGAAGATCCTTGAAAATAGGAACCAAAAAATACTGACATTAATCACCACTACTATTCAGTATTGTATTGGAAGTCTTAGCCAGAGCAATAAGACAAGAAACAGAAATAAGAGACATCTAAATTGACAAAGAGGAAGCAAAATGATGTGATGTCAAACGTAAATAACCCCAAGACTCAGCTATGATATTACTGGGTCAAATGCAACAAAATGGTAGGGTTTAAAATCAACTTGCCAAAATGAGTCTCATTCCTTTACAGAAATAAAAAGAATTCTAAAAGGAAAAAAGAAAATAAACAACGTGTTTTATGATAGCTGATTAAAAGATGAAATATTTTAAAATAAGCCTAAGTCAAAACAACTTGGTACAGTTTAGTGACAAATATATATATATATCAACACAATAGGAATGAAAACCTAGAGAAAACACACATACACACACACACCCAAAATCAAAACAAAACAAAAAACAAACAACCCCACCCCAACCCTCCATCCAACTATATGAATCAGAGAGCTGGACAATGAATGAAGATGACAGAAGAAGAATTGATGCTTTTGAGTTGTGGTGCTGGAGAAGCATACTGAATATTCCATGGACCATCAAAAGAACAAACACAGATATGTCATGGGAAAAGTGCAGCCAGAGTGTTCCATGGAAACAAGGATAACGAAGCTTCATCTTTCACACTTTGCATATGTAGTTAGGAGTGGCTATCCCTTGGAACGGGATATCATGCTTGGGAAAATGGATGGTTAGCAAAGAAGCAGAAGGCCTCCAATAAGATGGATTGTCATGATGACTTCAGCAACGATAATGAGGATGATACAGTGAATAGGATGGGTCGGATTTCAGATCAGCTGTTCATAGGGTCATGAAGAGTCATACTCAACTGGACAGTGTCTAACAACAACAACAACAATATATATAATAGCAGGAGCTCTGGTGGTCTAGTCATAAAGAATTGTATTATCAAACAAAAGGCACAGGGTTCAAATCCATAAGCTCCTCTGTGGAAGAGAGATGAACAAACAATAGCCTCTCAGAACATACTGGAGGGAAGAAACCTAAAAGTAACATTGACAACTAGTCTTTGAGAAAAAGATAAAATTTATTAAGTGAGAAAAAAGAAAATCTCTTTAACAAATGGTGCTGGTAAAACTATATCTCTGGGCAGGAAATTAAAATATGACCCATAATTCACACCCTATATAAAAACTAAACCAAAATGGATTAAGAACCTAAAACCTATAAAAATATTTTTTAAAAGTTGGAGCAAACTTAGAAGCCTTACCCTATAGAATAAATTGACTATTAAATATAACTTAAAATCACCCCCAGAGGAGTATACACTACACAATTGTTTCTGATGTTGTCCAGTTAACTATGACTAATAGCAAACTTAGAATTAATGAATCTGAACCTTACCATCTCTGTGTCTTTCTCATCATCTCTAGTATACTTCAGCTCATTGTTATAGTCATTGTGTTAATGCAGCTCATTGAGGGTCTCCCTCTCTTTTGCTGATCCTTCAACTTTCTTTTTAAGCATAATGTCTTTTTTCAAGGGATGGCCCCTCTTCGTTACATGTTGAAATATGAGAGATGGACTGTCACCATCTTTGTCTCTAAGGAACATTCTGGTTACATTTCCTCCATTTCCTCTAAGACAATTTTTTTTGTTATTTTGGCAGTCCATGGAATATACAACATCCTTCCCTAAAAACCACAACTCAAAGGCATACATACTTCTTCTGTCATCCTCAGTCATTGTGCAACTTAAGATGCACAGAAAGCAATTGAAAAGATAATGGCTTGCGTCAGGAGTACTTTAGTCTTTAAACTGCCATCATTGCTCTTTACCACTTTCAACAGGTTCTTGACAGCAGACTTTGTTAATGCAACATATCTTTTTATTTCTTGACATCTGTCACAAAAGGGGTTGATTGTGGATCCAACTAAGATGAAATTGTTGAGAATTTCTATCTTAATGCTGTATATTGGTCTAGTGTGGAGGATTTTTGTTTTCTTGATGTTAAATTGTAATCCATGCTGACCTTCTGCAGTAAATATTTCAAATCATCTTCTTTATGCAAGCAAGGTCATGTCATCTGCATAATTAAGGCTGTTGAGAAGCCTTCCTCCAATTCTGATATCACACTCTCCTTCACATAGTCCAGCTTCTCCAGTTATTTGCTCAGCATATAGATTGAGTAGGTATCAAGAAGAGAATTCAATCCTGCCACACACCTTTTTTTTTATTTTAAACTATGCACGGTTAAGATAGCAGCTTCTTTTTCTAGGTATAGGTTAAGTGCTCTGAAATTTCTATTTATCTCAATATTAGCCATAACATGTTATGATTCACAAAGTCATATGTTGTGCGGGCTTTGGTTTTGCCATGTAATTCCCTACAGACTATACCAACAGAGCTCACTCATTAGGTATTAGAGAGATGAAAATCAAAGCAATGAAATATCATTGCACCCCAACAACAATAGCAAATTCAACAAGATAGTAAGCAACAAATGTTATTGAGGGTGTTGGAGTGATTATAACCGTCACACACAATTAACGGCAATATAAATTAGTGTAATGGCTATGGGAAGTAGACTGACAATTTCTTAGAAAATTGGGGTTAGAATTACCACTTGATACAGCAAACTTGCTATTAGGTATATATCCTAAATAAATAAGAGCTATTTTGCAAACTAACATAAGCGCACATATGCTCCTTGTAGCATTATTTGCAAAAGATAGGAAGCAAACTAAGCACCTTTCAATGACGAAATGGCTTTCAAACTTTAGAAAGAAACTCTATTACTTTCGCACAATGAAGTACTATACATCGCATCAAAAGATTAAAAAAAAATCTGTAACGTACTGCACAAAACCAAACGAGAGGTCATATTGGACCTACTGCCTTCTGTCATTGCTGAGATAATATTGTGCATGGGGCATGATAATCATGCCTTACAGTGATGGATGAAAGCACATTGTGCAATTTCTTATCTTTTAAAGAGTGACTATGGCTTCTGTTATTTTCTTTACATTTTCTATGCACTTTGGGCAAAGTAGCTACTTGTTTCTTTTTGTTTCTGTTTGAATATTAATTAACAATATATACAGACTCTTTAGCGACAGATAATTTCTGCACAGTAATAATTTGTCTTCTTTTTATTTGTGGTTTTTTTTTCTTTTTTTTTTCCTTGCCGTATACCTTTGCATAAGATCTGACTGGACAAGAGGAGACTGTCCTTCCTTCTCCAGCAGAGTATCTGGTGGATTTGAACCACATACCTTTGCATTGCAATATAGTTTCTTGCCACCAGGCCACCAGAGCTCCCCTTGAAATTTTTTTAAAGACTTATTTAAAATTCTTCCCCAGTGTTTCTTTCTTCAAAAAAATTGACATGGACAAAAGGGGAGGGTACTGCAGAATACAATTCAATCCTGGGTTAAATTTTAGCAACTCCTTTGGCAGACAATGCATGAGAAATGCATGAGATCTTGGAGAAGCTTCCCTGGCTTTGGTTAGTTCTTACCCTTAAGGATTTTGCAATGTACTGGGGAATCACCTGTAGAAAGATATTGTTTTGTTCATTGTCATAAGTTTTGCAAAGGTAGAAGCTCTGAGATGATCTATGAAGTCAAGGGAACAATATGCAAACACTTAGGAATATAAATATTTTGACTAGTGAATTGAAAAATGTTAAAGAAGCAGAATAAAAAAATGGGAAGAACTCTGTCATTTAGTAACTCAACAGTTTTAGACAATTTTCTTCACAAATATTGAACTTAAAAAACTGAAGCATGTACTCTTGTACCTTATATTTTATATAAAGTATGTGAGTACAGGGGACGTACACAGAATATATGTAGAGACTTTTTAAAAAATAAAAAGCTTAAGTTATCCTTTACCTCTACAGATACTGTAACTGAGAACAAACAGAAACTTTCTGTCTTCAAATTCATTCTTGGGATTTAATATTTAGTGCTCTTCTTTTAGAAAATAATACAGACAACTGTGGACTCAAAGACAATGTCAGAAAACTGGGTCTTTGTAGGAGAGTCAGAGTTAATACTTTGTGTTGAATTCCAGGCAGCTGCCTTCTAATGGGTAATGCTGATGAAGTACCTTGAAATCAGTTGTTGTTGTTGTGTCCCAGTCAGTCAAGTATGACTCATAACAACCCTATGAACAAAAGATCTAAACCCTGTTCTATCCTGTGCCATCCTCACACTTTCTGACACACAACAACCAATTACAGTAGTCACCGTGTCAATCCACCTGGTTGAGGGTCTTCCCCTCCTTCGCTGACCCTTCACTGTTCCCAGCAATCATGCCCATCTCCAAGGAACAGCTCCTCCTAGCAACATGCCCAAAATATGTGAGACAAAGCTCCATCATTCTTGCCTTCAAAGAGCACTCTGGCTGCATCCTCTCCAAGATCTATTTGACAGTCCTTGGGATGTTTAGTGCTCTTTTTGAACACAACAGCTCAAAGGTATCAATTCATCTTCTGCCATTCTTATTCACTGTCCAGCTCTCATATGCATAGCAAGTGATCAGAAAGACTGTGGCCTGAATCAGACATACTTTAGTCCTCAAAATGGCACCATTACTCCTCAATAATATGTAGAGATCCCTAAGTGCAGATTTTCCCGGTGCAATGTGTCTCCTTATTTCCTGACTGTTGGTAGCAAGGGTGCTAACTGTGGATGCAAGTAAGATAAAATTGTTGATAGTTTCTATCTCTTCTCCATCCATAATGACGTTGCCTATTGATCCAGTGGTAAGAATCTTTGCTTTCTTGACATTGAAATTAGTTATAGTAATGTGGTAGAGACAAGAGTGGAAGTGAGTTGAAATGTGGAAAAAGTTTGAAAAAACAATGTATTTAAATGTTGTAAATAAACGAGTACAACAATTTAAAAAAGAAATTAAGAAAAACAATAATAAACATAATTTAATGTGTGGAACATGGAATGAACATAGCTTGAATACTGGAAAAATGGAAATTATTAAAAATTAAAGGGAATGCATGAACATTGACATACTAAGCATTAGTGAGATGAGATGGACCAACTTTGGCCACTTTGAATGAGATAATCATATAGTATACTATGATGAGAATGATAAAAACAGGGGAATAATGGTGTTGCATTCAAAGTAAAAAAGTCAATTCCAGGTTGACTTGAGATACAATGTTGTAAGGGGTAGAATAATATCTATAGGTATGCAAGAAACATGTCAATAGCAATATGTATTTAAACTCAACATCAAGAAGACAAAAATTCTCACCATGGGGCCCGTTGATAGCACCATCATAGATGGAGAAGAAATTGAGATTGTTAACAATTACAACTTGCTCAGCTCCACAATCAACACTCCTGGCACCAGCAGTCAGTAAATCAAAAGACAAATTGCGCTGGGAAAATATTCTCTCATGGATGTCTCCAGAGAACTAAGAAGCAATGATGTTAGTATAGAGACTAAGCTGTGCTTGATCCAGGTCATGGTCTTTGAAATTGCTTGCTATGAATCAGAGAGCTGGACAATGATTAAGGATGACAGAAGAAGAATTTATGCCTTCAAATTGCAGTGCTAGAGAAAAGTCTTGAACATAACATGGGATGCCAAGAAAACAAATAGGTTTGTTTAGGAGAGAGCGAAACCAAATGTCTCACATACTTTGAGCACATGGCCAGGAGGGACCAGTACTTGGAGAAGAAAATCATGTTCAGTAGCGTGGAGGGACAGAGCAAGAGAGGGAGACCCCAGATGAGATGCATTGACATTGTAGCTGGTACAATGGGGATAGGTTTGTAAGAATCAGAAAGACTGGCTCAGGACAGGGCCAGCTTCAGAGCTGTTATATTTACAGTCACAGGTGACTCGATGACAAATAACAACAATAAAATTCACAAGTAATTTTACAAAAATCTCTTAATCCAACTGCCTCCAGCTTTCAGATGAAATGCAGTAGCTAAGAAAAATGTGACTATATTCCCAGCACTGCCCAAGCCCTGCACCCCCTATCCCTGCCACAGCACCATGTCCAGGTCCACCACCCCACCACTATCCTGCGCCCCCACACTTTGGACACACCCTGGTGGCATCGCCACAACCCTGCAGCCCCTGGCGGTGCTCCAGGGTCACTAGAGACTCCTTCACACAACACAACAACAGCCGTGGACAATACAATTCTGAGTCAGCACACAAAAACACACCACGGAGACAGCCATCGTCTGAAGCCATCAATCGAGTTGCTGTGGGACTGATCTGCCACGAGAAAGGCTGGTAGAATCCTAACTGGGTTTTCTTGGGCACCACCGATTGTTTGGGAGAGTTCCCACTGTTGGGAATTTGGCTGAGCTCTCTCAGGGCACGCCAACTCCCCAGGAACGAGCGGGCCAGTGATAATTTGGCGGAACTTTTGTGGACCCTGCAGACCAGCCAGAGGTGAGTGAGTTGGTGGAAATTTGACTTTGTCTTGTTGAGTCCCCTTGACCCAGGAGATAATTTGACTGAACTTTTGTGGACACTGCAGACCAGCCAGAGGCGAGTGGGTTGGTGGAAATTTGACTTTGTCTTGTTGAGTCCTCTTGGACCCAGGAGCCTTCCTGGGCAGGGGCCACGGTGCAAGGGCACTGCGTGAGCACCAATGGACAGGGACCAGTGAATGAAAACCACTGGGTGGGAGACGGACAGCTGGAATTTGAATAGGGACCCCAATTGTAAGCACACCCAGCCAAATGAGGTCTGAGTGAGGTCCCCCAAGTGGTTATCGTGCCCTTGTGATTGCAGCAACCACGTGCATGCCCTACCCTATTTGGCTCCACACCTGTGTCTACACATCTGGTTATTCAACCTGCCTTTAATCCGGAGCACCTTGACCTATCTTATCTACCAGAAGGTGCTCTCATAGGCTCTGAACTGACATTTCCTTGGAGTCAGACATTCAGAAAAAAGCACAAGTGGGATATCTACCCAACTGATCTCTAAAGCATTATCTTTATCAAGAACATGTCAATGTCCCTAAGAAAGCAAGCCATCTCACACAATACACAAGCACAAAGCAAGATATCACCCCCAAAGGGTGACACAATATCAATGGATTTCCTGAAGACAGAAAGTCTGATGGAACTTTCTGATACAGAATTTAAAAGAACAATGATTAAATATTTTCAATGGATGAAAGGCAAACTTGAAGAATTACAGGATACTACAAGCAAAAAACAGGAGGAACTAAAAAACAAAAAACAAACAAAAAAATAAAACAAACAAAAAAAAACCACAAACCCAGTCCAGAGCAATGTACAGAAAACAAACAAGGCATTAGAGGCACTGGAAAAACAAGAAACCACTATCCAAAATATGAGGTCCAATGTTTCAGATGCTGTCAACATGATGGAGTGGTACCTGAACAGAGTTGAAGAGATGGAACAAAGAACCAATGAAATAGAAGACAAAATTGTCACCACGGATTTGCTAGAGCAAAAAGCAGACTCGAAAAGGAAGGAAAAAGAAGAAAACCTAAGAATAATGTGGGACACCAACAAGAGAAATAACATGTGCATCATTGGAATCCCAGAAGGGAAGAACAAGCAAAGGCACTGAAAAAGTTGTGGAAGAATTACTAAAGGAAAACTTCCCAGGCATAAGTTTAT
>NW_006399870.1:7520777-7529516 GCF_000299155.1 Elephantulus edwardii
GGGTAGAGAAGTGCGGCAATGAATGAATGGAAATCCAAATTCTCTGTAATGTTCATTAAAATTATTAAAAAACGTTTAAAAAATTTCTTGGGAGACAGAATAAAATATTAACTTCTTGGGGGAAAAAAAAAGGAAAAATGTGACTATGAGTCGTAGTGCTGCATGGAGAAAACCAACTGAGAGCACCATTGGCATACTCTTCTTATTTGGCTGTCTCCTCAGATGTGTCCACTCACTACTAGCAAAGTTCTATCTCTAGAGGGAAAAGAAAAACACACTCAACTTCAATTGCCATAGCACATCCAACTAAATCTACATACTGCCATCTGCAGTGCTCAGACTCAGAATGACCCTGTAAGTCAGAGGAAAATTGCCTCATATGATATATATATATATTTATTTCAGAGGCAAATGCCAAATCTTGCTGACCTCTCAGTTATCAGTTGAGTGTCTTAACCACTTTGAAACTACATTTCTTTATGTCCATCTAAAACAGATGATCCTTTGAGAATTTTTTGTAAGGTGTACTGAAGTGGTTGTTTTATACAAGTGGGACAAAATCTGACATTTCTAAACTCAGAACTATTCTTCAAACAATCTAGAAAATACTTGAAAAACAAGTAGCATGGTTTTCTCAAGAGAATGCCATGTAGTCAGAATGTGCACTGTTTTTGTTTTTGTTTTTATTTTTTTACTTTGTTTTGATCTTCCAGTGTGGATTGCGTGAAATTTGCTTTGATATTTTAGGCCAAATCCTCCTGAAGATGCAATATGAAAAAAATAAGACAAGTATATAAGCAAAGCCATTTTTACCCATTTGTTAATGTGAATCCCTTTAAGAATGTAAGTATTCTATTTGTTATTTATGGTTTAAGAGTTACCTCTTAAGACAGTATAAAACTCCAGACTGAACTGCTGGCATATACAGGCATCAGTTATGATTCTCCTTTGTCATACATGCTGAGGGATTTGGAATCTGTTGAAACTTTACCTGCTTGATAATTAATATTTCATAATTAACCTTGCAGAAAAGGCAAATTAGCATTACTGTAGGTCTGGTGATGTTACTTGTGCTCTACTATTCTTTATCATTATTGTATAAATATATGTAACAAAACATTAGCTAGTTCAACATTTTTTCAGTGTTAACTATTTTTGTTCGGTGGTATAAAGTACAGCTCACAGTGAACCTGTGAACAACAGATCTGTGCCATCCTCACAATCTCTCCCATATTCAAGCTCATTGCTGCTGTCACTGTGTAAATTTATCTGGTTGAGGGTCTCCCTCTCCTTCACCCTACTTCTACCTTTCCAAATATGATGTCCTTCTCCTAGGAATAGCCTCTCCAAGTAATATGTCCAAAGTATGTGAGATGACGATCCATTATCCTTCCATCCAGTGAGCACTCTGAATGTACTTTCTCTAAGAAGATTATGAGATGCACTCATAGTGAAGACTTCACCTTCTTTAAGAAGGTGTTGAGATGAAATCTATATTGAAGGCTGCAGTGTTCCTAACCCTAACATTCTACTGTTTATGTTGCATATTCATTGTCCTTAATTGGTGCCAAATTTCCCCTTACTACAAGCAGAAATGGGATCTCTGGTGGTATAGTCCATAGGGAATGACACAAACTAATGTAAAGGCCATATCTATATAACCTTTTGAAACCACCAGTATCTCCAAGCAAGAAAGATGGACAATCTCCTCCAATGCTATTTACAGTCTCAGAAACGCCACGGAGGATTGAGTCAGTTCTGATGTACTGGCACTTAGAAAGAGAAACAGATATACAAAGACGCGTTGTTTTATATACAGTGACTCTCCCTCTCTTCTCTCCACTTTTGTAACTAAAGGCTCTCATCCCTATACAGTTGCCTATTCTAGACAGACATTTCATATATGTGAATGTGTATATTTGCATTGCTTTCCTTGGTTTATTTCACTCTGAAAATATTTCTAAGGTTAGATTGTGGAATTTATTATTCTCTTTTTCCTAAGCAATGTTCCATTAAATGTGTATACCACATTTGCTGGCCCATTCATCTATTGATGGACATTTAGATGGTTTGCACTGTGAATTTTCTTTGAAGATTCGAAAGAAAATTTTGGAGAAAAATATAGCTATGTGAAATATCTCATTGAAAAGCCTTATTCCTTTAGTTTTTAGATTTATCAAATCTGTTTATTGGCTTTTCTTTCCAAAGGGTTATTGTAGACTCATACTAGCCTCTGTGCTTGACATTGTGGAAATCACAAAAACAAACAACTCAATTCCCTTGTAAGGAATTATAGATGCATACTATTCCATTCTTCAACCACCTCATACTACAAATAGAGAGGAATATAAAGTGATCAATGATCATGCACCATGCTCAAAGTCCTCCCTGGGAGGTAGATTTGGATAAAATGCTTTGCAGTGATTGTTGAGGCTACCTTCAGCATTTTGACCAAAGTTTGGAAAATAAACAAAGGAGGTAGAATTTGAATATATTCTTTTAGAGAGAAAATAAAATATTTTAAATAAAATTATTCTCATGACAAGTGGAAGAAAGGTTCCAATGTTAATAATATGGTGTGTTAAAGGGACGTATGTCTGGGAAGGAATCCAAAAGTGGATGTAGGATGCTATGGATTGATTTGTGTATCCCAAATTATGTGTATATATAATCCTATATATGTATATATGTAATCCTATTTGAAAATAGAACTTTTTGTTATGCTAATGAGGCCATATAAGTTTATGGATCTCTTTTCAGTTAAGCAACAGTGAAATATTAAAATAGATTATACAAATAGAAAATGGAGATGAAGACTTGTACCAGATTGTTGAAGACTGAATTTTGTCACTCAGTATTATATATTGTAAATCTTAACCTAAATGCCCATGGTTATCAGTCAACTCAGGAATGAGTAGTCTTTGTTATGATAATGAGGTAGGATTAGTGTAAAGGTAACTTGAGCTAATCTTTCAGAAAATAAAAAAGAAATTAAATAAGCAAGCAGAAGAGATATAGGGTCAAGTAAATGCTAAAACACAAAGAGATCTCCAAGGAACCAGAACCTAAAGAAACAAAGCGCTTCCTTTAGAAATGATAGATGAAGTCATTCCCAGAGTACCTCCAAACCTCACTATTGTCAAATTGAGTCTTTTCTGTAGTGACCTTCCAGTAGGTTTCCAAGAATGGAAATCTTTACACATGGAGATTTCCTCCCTGGAACACTTGGCAAATTTAAACTACCATTTGTTAACAACTATAGAAATTATACACTATGCCATCTAGACTTCTTTCCTGAGGGACAGCAGATCCAAAATTTGTGCTTCTAGCCTCTTAGATACAGGGGGGAAAAAGAAAAGAAAGACCAATTCTGTGTTCTCACATTCACTCACTAATTACTGTTACTGTTGAGATATGTGGCACTACAAAGGGGTTTTCAGAGGCTGTAAATTCAATATAATGTGGGAATTATCAAACATTATCATTAATAGTGTCAAGTGGATGATTTCCAAAAGAGGTCAAGGGGCCTCTTAGAGTAGGAACTAGAAAATTCTGACTCGGAAATACAACAAAGACACCAATACCAAATGAAAGCAAGAGAAAGAAACTGAGGTTTATTAGACATTCATAACAGAATATGAACGGATCAGGACAGGCTGAAACTGTTTTTATCTTACAAAAGGGTTTATATCTTGTTTGTTAGTAGGGAGTGGGGTTTAAACAACTGATGGGGCATTTCTTCTAATGGCCACATGGTGACTTTTGGCCATCTCCTTTATCTTGTCCTTGCATCTGTTGTTCTGCCACATTCCTTGAGAGTCTGTTTTTATTGTCATATAGCAGCATTCCTTGAGGATAGGTTTCTATTGTTATATTGCCACAGTTTTTGTCAAAACTAGTTCTGCGCCTTTGTCAGAATGTCCTTTGCCATTCCTGTCAATAGTATGTGAAAGCAAAATATCACCACAAATCATCCAGAACTGCTAGAGCCGTACATTAACAGGGAGCTTCCATACGTTTAAAGAGGATTTAGAAGAGCCCTTAGCACTAGGGAGATTATTGCTGATGTCAAATGTGTCTTGTCTGAAAGCAGAAAATACCAGAAGAATGTTTATTTGTGGTTTGTTTTTGTTTTTTGTTTTTTTTTTTTTGACTATGCAAAGTCATCTAACTATGTGGATCATAACAAACTCTGGCTATTATTGAGAAGAATATGAATCTCAGAGCTCTTAATTATACTCATATGAAATCTATACCTAGATCAAGAAGCTATTGTCCATACAGAGCAAGGCAACACTGCATGGTTTAAAACACGGAAAGGTGTGTGTCAGGGTTATATTCTTTTCCCATACTTATTTATTCTGTACGCTGAGCAAGTAATTCATGAAAGAGACTCTGTGAGGAGGAATGTGATATCAGGATCAAAGGAAGATTTCGCAACAACCTGTGGTATGCAGATGACACAACTTGCTGAAAGTGAGCAGGGCTTAAAACATTTTTTACAGAAGAACAAGGACCACAGTCTTCAGTATGAATTGTATGTTAGCATGAAAAAACAAAGGTTCTCACCACCGGACTAATAGGCATCATCACAATAGATAGAGAAAAGAGTAAAACTGTCAATTACTTAGTTTCATTTGGAACAATGATAACCATCCTTGGTACCAACACTCATGAGGAGATCAGGAGATGTATTGCACTGGGCAAGTCTGTTATCAGAGGTCTCTGTAAAATATTGAAGAACAACGATGTCAATTTCAAATCAAAGGTACACATGATTAAAATGCCTGATTCAAATTGCTTGATAGTTGGACAAAGAATAAGAATGACCAAAGAACTGATGTTTTTGAGTTATGATGTTGGAGAGGAGTGGAATATCCCATGTGTTGCCAAAAACGAAGATATGCTGTGAAAAAAGTGTAAATAGAATGCTCCAAGGTAGCAAAAATATTGAATGCTATCTGTGAACGTGTTCCTAAGTGAGACTATTTAATGGAAAGAAGCATCATGCTTAGAAAGGTGGAGGACTTGTGAAAAAAGAGGAAGACACTCAATGAGATATATTGACACAATGACTTTAACAATGGTCTCAAGTGTGTCCAAGATGATGGGAATGGCACATGAAAGGACAGGGATAAAGTCTGTTTTTATAGGGTTGCCATGAGTTGTACTTAACTCAATGACACAACCACCATCAATCACAGAGGGATATTGTCCTTCTGTGTTCTGGCTTTAAAAGTGAGATGTTATACCGTTTGGTTACTAGTACAATTTCCTATCCACTAGGCTACCAGAGCTCAAAAATGATGTTAGGAACCTTAAAACTACTCTTAAAATTGAGATATTTGAAAGTGAGCCTGACTAGAGACACAAAGATGTGTACAAAGAAAACTTGAGAACATTTCTGTGAGTACAATAAAAGACCCAAAGAAATGGAAAAATATTTCCTGTTCATGAAAAGGAATAGTCTGAAAATGACAGTCCTATCAAAAGCAGTCTGCATGTCCAATGCAATCCCAATCCAGGTACCGAATTCATTTTTCAAGGACATTGAAAGCGGAATTATCAAGTTTATTTGGAGAGGAAAGAGACCCCAAATAAGCAAAGTACTTCTGAAAAACAAAAATGAAGTGGGAAGAATAGCACTCCCTGTCCTCCAAACCTACTACACAGCAATAGTAAGCAAAATATCATGATAATGGTACAATGACAGGCACATAGGTCAATGGAACAGAATCTAGAACACAGAAGCAGACCCAACTATGTATGGTCAACTGATATTTGACAATAAAATAAAACCTATCAAATGGGAGATGGTATTGCTAACTGCAGAAAGCTGAAACAGGATCTATATCTCACAATATACACAAAAACCAACTCAAGGTGAATCAGAGACCAAAATCCATAAAGTTCATAAGAGACAAATGAGGATCAAGTTTACATGGTCTAATCTATGGCATAAAGAGACTGCCAAATACAGCCAGAAATGCACAATCTGGAGAGGTCAAAATTGATCAGTGGGACCTTCTGAAGATTAAATCTTTATGTACATTAAAAACATTTTCCAACAGAGTGAAAAGAAAACCTACCACTGGGGGTGAAAAATTGTAATACCCTTTCAGACAAGGGTCTCATACCAAAAGTTTATAGACTACTCCTGGGCCTCCACAAGAAAAAAAACTGATAACACAACTAAAAAATGGACAAAAGACATGGAAAGACTTCACAGAGGAAAATATTTGGATGCACAATAGACACAAAAATGCACCTAAGAACAATAACAACGACAGCATAGAGAGAGCTACATTGGCTTAGTGGGCAGAAAGGTATGCTACTAAGCCTAAGGTGGATGATTTTAATCTGCGGCCCTCAAGCCTGGTTCAAATTGGTTTGGGGTTTTTTGTTGTTGTTGTTTGTTTTTTTGTGAAACATTCTTCTAGGTGGTATAGCACTGGTCTGTGCATTGCTGTACAGAGGTAATTTGTGGTTGCTGTGTTGCTAAATATATTGTGACACTGATGTGCCAAATGTGATAATGGTTACCCCATGGCTGACAGTGTTTAGTGGAGTTTCCCAATTAAAACAAGTTTGGAAGCAGGAGTGGCATCCACTTCCGAAATAGCTAGCCTCCAGAAACTCTATAAGCAGTACTCAGGTCTTTCATTCATAGGGTCGCTATGAGTCATCTACGACTTGATGGCACCTAACAATAACAAAAACAACCCTAAAAACGTTCACATGTTGCTACCAAGAAAGTTGTATGGCAGCCACCTGATCAAATAGTTGGAGGAGATCTAAACTTGTGCCCATTTCAAAATACAAGGTGATCCAACACAATGTAGAAATTATTGAACAATTTCATGTTGTTGTTGTTTAGTGCTGTCGAGTCACAAGCGAGTCATAGCGACCTTATGAACGAAAGTCCTAGACACCTGTATAGCTTTCATCTTTTCTCCAGGGTCATAGATTTTCCAGAGGCAAACTATTATGGAAGTGGATGCCACTCCTGCTTCCAAGCTTGTTTTAATAGGGGAGCTCCACCAAACACTGTCCACCATGGGTAACCACTTTTGCATGAGAAACCTCTGTACAGCAAGTAGTCATACCAGGGTTACACAACCTAAAAGAATGTTTCTTTTTCTTTGAACAATATCATACGCAAGTAAAATCTTGTTGTTGTTATGTGCCATTGAGTCATAGCTTGGGACTAATAGCAACCCTGTGTACAATAGCTCTAAACCCTGCTCTATCCTGTCTCTGGCACACCTACTCCCTTTATTCAAATCACTGAATCTATACATCTCATCAAGAGTCTTCCTCTCCTGCGCTGTCCCTCCACTCTCCCAAACATTATGTCCTTTTGCAAGAACTGGTCCCTCCTTGTAACATGCCTAAAGTATGTCAGACAAACTTTCAGTTGAAGCAATACATCAAGAAGTAATTGTTTGAAATTCATGCTGGATTCCGAAAAGGCAGAAGAATATAAGGGATATAATTGTCGACAAGCTGTATGCTGAGCAAATAATCCAAGAGGGTGGATTATAAGAAGAAGCATCAACATTAGAAGAAGACTCATTAATAGTTTGTCATTTGCATATGATGACACTGCCACATAGGCTGAAAACAGAAGACTTGGAGCACTTTTTAGTTAATCTCAAAAATTATAACTTTCAGTATGAATTGTACATCAATATAGAGAAAACAAAAATCCTCTGAACTAGATCAATAAACAAAGCCATGTGAATCGAGTCCCTGAAGGAGGACATCATACTGAAAAAAATAGAAAGACAATGAAAAATAGAAAGACTCTTAAGGAGATGGATTGATACAGTGACTGCAGCAATGGATTTTCATTAAGCATAGCAGACAGTGAAATCCATTCTGTTATACATAGGATCAGTTTGAGTCAAGACTGACTTGAAGACATGCAACAGTAATAACATACTCTGAGAGATTAAGTTTCCACTTGTTAAAATCATCTGCTTGTGCTGTTTCTGTTACAGCACCAGTACATAACAAAGACACACTTGAAGAATTATAACTAGCTAAGGAATAAAGCAAAAAGAGAAGGAAGGTTGGGAGAAGGAAGGTTACAGTATCTCCAGAGCTGCCAAACAGAGACAGCCTTTGTGAAGTCAGTCTTTTAGCTTCCTAAACTGTCAGAGAATAAAATGCTGTTGGTTCAGGTCACTCACTAATTGTAGTTCTGTTATAGCAGCACTGGAAAACTATGTTAAGGACTAGACTGTACTTAGGCTAGACTAGACTTAATTTCTGTGGAACAGTTGTTTTTTAAACCTGGAAGATGATGGTGGATTAAAGGAATAAATGTGGCAGTGGTTTGATTAGAGTCAATGGTCATTTTCCGCTGTCTTTTGATGTGTTTGATCATTGCTATAAATTGACCTCTGTTTACCACTTCAGTGGTTTCCCAGAGGTTTTGATAATTGATGTTTTCATTGTCATTTGTTCAGTAAACATTTTAATTTCATTTTTTATTTCTTCTAGTACCCACTCATGTTCAAGCAAACTGTTGTTCAGCTTCCAAATGTATGGTTCTTTCTCCTTTATCCTCTTGTTATTAATTTCTAATTTTCTAGCTTTGTGGTCTGAGAAGATGCTTTGTATTATTTCTATTTTTTTTTAACGTATTGATCTTGTCTTGTGATCTAAAATGCGATCTATTCTGGAGTACGCTCCATGCATATTGGAGAAGAAGGTATACTGTGCTTTTGGGGG
>NW_006399870.1:7529886-7530987 GCF_000299155.1 Elephantulus edwardii
AACATGTCCAAATTATGTCAGATGAAGCCCCAGAATCCTTGCCTCCAAGAAGCAGCCTGGTTTAACCCTCTCCAGGATGAATCTGTTTGTTTTCTTGGTAGTCCATGGTACCCTCAATACTCTTCTCCAGCACCACAGCTCAAAGGCATCAATTCTTCTTCAACCCTTCCTAGTTATTGTCCAACTCTCTCATGCATACCAAGTGATTGCAAAGACCATAACCTGTATCAGATGCACCTTAATCTCCAGAGTGACACCATTGCTCTTCCGTACCCTGGAAGAGAGGTCCCTACTAGCATATTTTCCCACTGTAATACGTTTTTTTTTATTTCCTGGCTGCTGGTGCCAAGAGTGTTGACTGTGGAGCCAAGCAGTAGTTTTGTCTATTTCCTTTTTCAGTTTTGTTAATATTTGTTTTCTAAATTTTGCAGATCTTTCATTTGATGCATAGATATTTATTATATATATTTATCATGTCCTGTTGTTCTATTGACCCTTTAAGTATTATATAGTGACCTTTTTTGTCCTTTGTGATGGTTTTTTGCATTGAAATATATTTTATCAGAGATTATTATCACTACTCCTGCTTTTTTTTGGTTACCATTTGCTTGGGATATTTCCCTACCACTTTACTTGTAGTCTTTCTTTATCTTCATTTTCAGGTGTGTATCTTGTAGACATTTTGTACATTAAAATGTCCATAAAAATGTCCATAAAAATGTCCAAAATGTCTACAAGATACACACCTGAAACATGAAAATAAAGAAAGACTAAAAATAAAGTGGTAGGGAAAATATCCCAAGCAAATGGTAACCGGAAAAAAGCAGGAGTAGTGATAATAATCTCTGATAAAATAAATTTCAATGCAAAAAACCATCACAAAGGACAAAGAGGGTCACTATATATATATAATACTTAAAGGGTCAATAGCAAGGCTGAAAGCAGGGAATACAAGAGGAATGTCTGTCTGTGTTTTATTGACTATGCAAAGGCATTTGACTGTGTAGATCATGACAAACTATGGCTGACTCTGAGAAGAATGGGAATTCCAGAACACTTGATCGTTCTAATGCGAAACTTATACTTGGACCAGGAGGCAGT
>NW_006399870.1:7531846-7533281 GCF_000299155.1 Elephantulus edwardii
GACAGTGCGATTGGCACAGGACAGAGCGGAGTTTAGGGCTGTTGTACATAGGGTCACTATGAGTCGCAGGCGACTCAATGGCACATAACAACAACAACAACAATATGCAATGAGTATGCTTTATACAGGCCTTTCTTTATATTCCTTACTTTGTAATAGTAGCTTACTTCAGCTAATACTATCTTCTCATCTTTGAAATGTTTTCATTATTTCACACATGAAATTCAGATAGCTCTGAAAAGAGGAGACAATCGCATTGTACAAGGTCACAAAGGAAAGAGGAAGTTGAGTCTTTAGTCCATCAAGACCCAGAGTCCTTCTCTTAACTTAATCACTAGACGTTGTTGTTTTTGTTATGTCCCTGTACCATGGAGTTGGAATGACTCACAGCTAACCCTCTATCACGTTTTCAGAGCCCGTAAATTGGATACGTGGAAATGTTCATCTTTCTCTTGAGGAACATTTGAAGGACTTGAAGACTTTGTGTTGGAAGCTCAAATCCTCATCACTAAGAACACAGAGCTTGCTAAACACCAGGATTATTGTTGTTAAGTGTTACCAACTCAACTATAACTATTAGTGACCTTATGAATAAATGATCTGAACTTTCCCTAGGACGGCTGTTGTTATTGTTTAGTGCCATCCAATCAAATATGACTCATAGCAACCCTGTGAACAACAGATCTTAACACTGTCCATTGCTGTGCCATTCTTACAATCTCTGACATATTTGAGCCCAGAGCTGCAGTCACAGTGTCAATTCATCTGATTAAGAGGCGTTCTCTCTTTCATTAACCTTTCACCTTTTCAAGCATGATATCCTTTTCAAATGAATAGCTTCTCCTAACAACATTCCCAAAGTATGTGAAATGAAGTTTCACCATCTTTGCCTACAAGGTGCACTCTAGCGGCACTTTCTCCAAAACATATCGGTTATTTCATTTACAGTCCATTAGATAGCCTGTACTCTTTTTGCAACACCAAGGTTAAAGGCATCTATTATTCATTTGTCATCCATATTTGTTGTCCAGCTCTTGAAAATAATCGAAAAGACAATGGTTGAATCCCACTCACTTTAGTCTTCAAACTGACATCATTGCTTCACATAATTGGAAGATGTTCCTGATATTAGACTTTTCAAGTGCAATATGCCTCCTGATATCCTGGTCAATCATACCAAGAGTGTTCATTGTAAATCCAAATGAGAGGAATTCTTGTGAATTCAAAACTTTTCTCCATCTATCATAATGGTGCTTATTAGGCCATGGTGAGGATTTTTTGTTTCTTGATGTGGTGATGTAATCCATATAGAAGGTCATAGTCTTTTGTATTTTGTGGAAAGCATTTCAAGTTTTTCTCACTTTCAGCAAATAAGAGTGTGTTATACACAACACAGGTTGTTAATGAGTCTTTTTCAAATTCAGATACTACATTT
>NW_006399870.1:7534506-7535076 GCF_000299155.1 Elephantulus edwardii
CATCTACTTTCTAAATAAAAAGGCTTTTGAAAACCCTATGAACACTAAACAAGGAGCATAATTTCAGTAATGTAGTGGTAGAGCCTGGTGCCATAGCCTTCAATCCAACTTGAACTTCTGACAGTTCTCTGTCAATGTACTGTTCTAGTCATTTTTTATAATCTTCAACAATATTCTTCCCTAGGACAGGTTTTGTTAAAAGTACAATTTATGATAACTTGTGGAGCAATAGCAGCAGGAACATGACCACATTACTGGTAATGAAGAGGTAAGAAAGCAACTATCTGTGACCAATGGAGTTGCAAAAAAGTAACTGAATTTTAAAAATGTGTTTTAAAGACTGAGTAGGAATTTCCAAATAAAAGAATGAGTATACCTTGAGTCACCTTTGCCATTTGGAGGAATGTGAAAAATTTTGGAAAACTCATAAAATTGTACTAACACCATGAGATTAGGTTTTTGAGTTGAGTTATTGAGAGGGAAAAAGCTGGATGGGGAGACTTTAATAATTATCTGTGTAATCTAGCCTTTGAATCCATCATTGGTTCATTTACTTCCTCTGTACACTAA
>NW_006399870.1:7538886-7551586 GCF_000299155.1 Elephantulus edwardii
GTGTCTCTTAAGTTTAGTTGTACTGTCTCCAAGGGAAGGTGACGTGTCATAGTAAAGAATTTTTTTGTATGACAAGAACATATAAATATTCCCTATGTCTACATCTTTCACAGATCGAGCCAAAGAGAATTATTACTGAGAAAACCATTCACAATAAAAACAGGCTATTTATATTTGTATATATTTTAATATCTTTTTTAAGTACAAAGAATAATTCTCAGGAACTTCTATTCTTCTCTTTACAGTTCCTCCACAGATCATGAATATCTCCTCAGACATCACCGTGAATGAAGGAAGCAGTGTCACTCTATTGTGTCTTGCTATTGGCAGACCTGAACCAACTGTGACATGGAGACATCTATCAGTCAAGGGTAAAGTAGTTGCTTAGATTGGATTTTCAGAATCAACATGTCAATGATGTGGTTCTCTTGCACAGTGAAACTTCAAAAATTAGAATAAAGAAAAGCCAAAAACTAAGGATGTATTGGTAACACAGTAACATCAAACCAAACAGATGTTTCAATCACAGCCTTCTAATTAAAAAGGGAAATTTATAGATAAAATAGATATCATTATATCTTAGTCCATTTTCTGACTTTGTAACATTTTAATATTCCTAATTATGTAGAAGTTATATTAAAATATCTCAATGAATGTATTAGCTTATCAAGAAAAAGATGAATGTGTCAGAGGATGGTTTAGCTTTTCTTGAAAAAGAGTTCTAAAATATATACCAGAACATGCATTGGGAATTTCAGAGTTAATAATTAACCGGGGGGGAAAGAACATTCAACTCTACATAAGTAGTTCACCTAGATTGAAAGCGGGAACTAGATTGAAAGTGGTGGCCTATTGGTAAGAAGCTGTCTTGCAATCCTAAAGGCATGCGGTTTGAGGCCACCTGCTGCTCTGTGGGAGGATGGACAATCTCCTCTCATAAGATTGCTGCCTCTGAAAATCCACTGGTGAGTCAATTATGGGTCAGTTCTGACTCTATGGTACATAACAACAATAGATTGGAAGTGAGATGATAGTAACGGCTAAACATATCTGTTTAGTTCAATCATTTTTGTAACTAAGTGCCTTCAAATAAATTAAGATTTGTAGTAACTCTATGAGCAACTAATCTGAACCTTGCCCTAACCTGTTCTGTCCTCATGAACTCCATTATACTAGAGCCCATTGTTACACTGGGCCAATCCATCTTGTTGCAAGTCTTCCTATCTTTTGCTCACTCTCCCCTTTTCTCAGTATAATGTATTTTTCCAAGGACGGGCCTCTATATACACAAATATATGAGAGAATGGGAATCCCAGAACATTTAATTGTCCTAATGCAAAACCTATACTTGTACCAAGACACAGTTGTCAGAACAGCGCAGGGTAACACTGTATGGTTAAAAATTGGGAAGGGTGTACGCCAGGGATGCATCCTGTCTCCATACCTTTTCAACATGTATGCAGAACAGATTATCCGGGAGGCTGGGCTCTATGAGGAGAATTGTGGCATCAGGATTGGTGGAAGATCTACTAACAATCTGCATTATGCAGATGATACAACCCTGCTTGCTGAAACTGAGGAGGACCTCATGCACTTGCTGCAAAGGGTCAAGGACTGCAGCCTTCAGTATGGACTGAGGCTCAATGTCAAGAAGACAAAGATTCTCACCACTGGACCATTTGGTAGCATCAGGATAGATGGCGAAGGGATTGAGATTATTCACAGCCTCAGTTTGCGCAGCTCCACGGTCAACACTCTTGGCACCAGCAGCCAGGAAATAAAAAACGTATTGAGATGGGAAAGTCTGCTGTTAAGGACCTCTCTAACATACTTAAGAGCAACGGTGTCTCTCTGGAGAAGAAGGTGCAACTAATACAGGCCACGGTCTTTGCAATCACTCGTTATGCATCAGAGAGTTGGATAATGACTAGGGAGGACAGAAGGAGAATTGATGCCTTTGAGCTGTGGTGCTGGAGAAGAGTATTGAATGTACCCTGGACTGCCCAGAAAACAAACAGATTCATCCTGGAGTGGGTTAAACCAAGCTACTCCTTGGAGGCAAGGATTCTGGGCATACTTTGGACATGTTGCAAGGAGGGACGGGTCCTTGGAAAGGGACATCATGCTTGGGAGGGTGGAGGGACAGCGCAGGAGAGGAAGACCCTCTATGAGATGGATTGATTCAGTGACAGGTAATAGAGCAGGGTTTAGGGCTGTTGTACATAGGGTCGCTATGAGTCGCAAAAGACTCGACGGCACATAACAACATAACAACAACATATAAGAGGAAAAAGTTACTATACTTGCCTATAAGGAAAGCTCAAATTGCACTTAATTAAAATATTCCTTGTATCATATCTAATTTATGTAAATAGAATAAAAAAGGATACAGAGTTTGTTCCACTAAACTTTGTAAAACATGATCCAAGTTGAAGATAGAATCCAAGCAAGATGAAGCCATGGTGAAGAGTTAAGCCATGGTCTTTTCTATTTCTTCCAATAAAAATGAAATTGAACAATGAAAAAGAACAATGAGTGGAGAATTAAGAATATATGTCTTTTAATTGTAATGTTGGCTAAGAGTGTTGTATAAACCATGACTTTCCAAAAGAATAAACACATTTTTCTTAGAGGAAGTACAACTAGTGTTCTCCTCAGAGGCAAAGATGGTGATACTTCATCTCATATATTTTGGGCATGTTTTCAAGAACAACTAACTAATCCTTGGAAAAAGACATCATGGAAGGAAATATGATGGCTAAGATAAAGAGAGTAAAGTCCTCAATAAGATAGATTGACACAATAACTGTAATAATGAGATTGATCACATCAGAGATAGTGAGGATAGCACATGTGTTGTTCAAGGATTACTATGAGTCATCGTCAAGCAACAGCAACTATGTGTCTAGGATTAATTCTATAAATTTATAAAAAATACTTAAACATTAGAGAATCCAAACATTAAAATACATAAAGTAAACTGTATGTGATAAAAAATAATATAGCTGCAGCCAGAGTACTCTTTGGATGACAAACTTCTATTTCATTCTTTGGATATGTTGCTGTTGTTGTTGTTATGTGCCATTGAGTCACTTGTGACTCATAGCGACCCTATGTACAACAGTCCTAAACTCTGCTCTATCTTGTGCCAATCGCACTGTCTCTGACACACCCATCCCGATTACCCCAGTTGCTGAATCAATCCACCTCATAGAGGGCCTTCCTCTCCTGATCTGTCTCTCCACCCTTCCAAGCATGATGTCCTTCTCCAAGAACAGGTGTCCAAAGTATGTTAAACAAAGCCTCAGAATTCTTGCCTACAAGGAGCAGCCCAGTTTAAGTTTTTCCAAGATAAACCTGTTTGTTTTCCTAGCAGTCCTTGGTACCCTCAATACTCTTCTCCAGCACCACAGCTGGAAGGCATCAATTCTCTTTCTATCCTTCTTAGTCATTGTCCAACTCTCTGATGCATAACAAGTGATTGCAAAGACCATGACCTGTATCAGACACACCCTAGTCTCCAGAGAGACACCATTGTTCTTCACTACTTTGGAGAGGTCCCTAACAGCTGACTTTCCCATAGCAATACGTCTTTTAATTTCCTGGCTGCTGGTTCCAAGAGTGTTGACTGTGGAGCCAAGCAAACTAAAGCTGTGAACAATCTCAATCTCTTCACCATCCATCCAGATACGTTGCTAGGAGAGAATATTCTTTGGAAAGGGATATCATGCTTGGAAGAGTGGAAGATCAATAAAAAAAGAGGATGTCTTCCAATGATTATTGATAGTGACTCCAGAAAGGGCTCCAATGTGTTAGAAATGATGAGGATGGCAAAAGATAGAACAGAATTTAATACTGTATGGCAAAAGATAGAACAGAATTCAATACTGTTTTTCATAAGGTGGCTATGAGTTGTACTTGATTAAATGCCACCCAATAACATAAGAAGGAAGAGCTCTGGTGGCCTAAAGATAAGGAGTATCACTGTCCTTACACAAGTATACAGTTCAAATCCAAGAGTTGTTTTGAATGAGAAAGACAGAAAATCACCTCCTGTGTTATTATTTATTGTCTCTGAAAACCCACTGGCAGACCAACCATGAATTGGTTCTGATTCAATGGTACATAGAACAGAAAAAGAAAAGAAAATTGCAAACTAATTGTCACAAAGTTGATTCTGATTCATAGTGACTATATGACAGAGGATTTTAGAAGGCTATACTTTTCTTTCCCTTTTTGTTTTGTTTTGGAGAAGCAGAATACTACCCTTCACCACTGAGTAACTGGGAAATTTGATCTATGGACTTTTAATTTAACTACTGAATATTTTAAGCTTTAAGCCCCTAAGTCTCTTTATCCAGAAGAAAAAGTATAAAATTAATATCCTTAAGATGTTGTTGTTGTTGTTGTTGTTATATGTCATCGAATTGCCTGCCACTTATAGCAACCCTATGTACAATAGCTCTAAACCCTTCTCTATCCTAAGCAAAGCCAACTATCTCTGACACAGCTACCATCAATACCCCAGTAAATGTGTCAATCCATCTCATCTGGGGTCTTCCTGTCTTGCACTGTCCCTCTCGCCTTGCAAGCATGTCCTTCTCCAAGGATTGATTCCTGCTGGCCATGTGCCTGAAGTATGTGAGTGGAAGCTTCAAAATCCTTGCCTCCAAGAAACAGCTTAGTTTCACCCTCTCCAATAAATACCTGTTTATTTTTTGGTGGTCCATGATATGTTCAATATTTTTCTCCAGCACCACAATTCAAAGGTATCAATTCTTTTTCTGTTATCCTTATTCATTGTCCAGCTTTCTGATGCATAGCAAATAAATGCAAAAACAATGGCCTAATCAAGTGCATCTTGGTGTTTAGACTGACATTGTTGCTCTTCAGCACTTTGGAGAGGTCCCTGACTGCAAATTTCCCTAATGTAATTTGTCTTCTGATATCCTGTCTGCTGGTGCCAAGAGTGTTAATAGTGGAGCCAAGCAGGCTAAAATTGTTTACAATTTCAAGCTCTTCTCCATCTACCATGGTGCTGTGAATTGCCCCAGTGATGAGGATCTCTGTTTTCTTGCTGTTCAGCTTCAATTTGTATTGAAGACTGCAGTCTTTGACCTTCTGCAGCATATGCTTCAGATCCCCCTTAGCAAACAAGATTGTTTCATCTGCATAACACAAGTTGTTTCACCTGCATAACACAAGTTGTTGATGTTCCTCCAATCCTGACACCACCTTCCTCCTCATAAAGACCAGCCTCCCAAATTATCTATTCTGCATTATAGACTAAAAAGGTATGAAGACAGGGCACATCCCTTCCTGATTTTGGCAGTGTTTTCTTGCTCTGTTCTAATGGCAGCTTCCTTATTTAAGCATAGGTTTTACATGAACATGATGATGTGATCTGGCATTCCTATTCTTCTCAATGTTAGCCACAATTTGTTGTAAACTGTAGTAGAGTCATATACTTTTACTTAGTCAAAGAAACATAGATAGACATACTTTTGGTACTCTTTATTTTCATCCAAGATCCATCTGACATTAGCAATGATATCACTAGTGCTGTGGTCTCTTCTAAACCCTGCTTGTATTTCTTGTACTTCTCTGTCAATGTATTGTTTCATTCAGCTTTGGATATGAAAAATTTGCTTGTGTGTGAGCCCTTGCATTGGAAAACACAAAGGAGGTGGTAAAGTTGTAAGCAGGCACTAATAGTTGTAATGTAAAATGTGAGAAGTCTGAATGTAGAAAAAATGAACATTTTGAGAAAGAAATGGAACACATAAATATTGAGATACAAGGTATTTGTGAAATTACATGAATTGGCATGGGAGATTTTTAATCAGTTCATCATATGATCTACTATGCCAGAGATGAAAAGGTGAGGGAAAATGGGGTCATATACATACTTAAAAAGGCCACTTCTAGGTATATCTTGGAATACCATGCTCTAAGTAATAGGAAAATATTTGTATGCATACAAGAAAAACCAGTTAATACCACTTTCATTCAAATAGATGTACCAATAATAAGAACCAAAGAGGAAGAAATAGATTCATTCTACCAACATTGCTGTCAGAAATTGATCAAGCATGCAACCAAGATACATGGTGACTAGAACACAAAAGTTGGGAACAGGGAAGAAAGATCAGTAATGAAAAAAATGGAGTTGATGACAGAAATTAGTCTAGAGATAGAATAATTGAATTTCATACAATAAATGTTCTATTAGTTGCAAATACCATTTGTAAGAAGCCTAAATTATGACTATATATCTGTGCTTCACCTGGTAGTCTCCACAAGAATCAGATTGATTGTATTTGTGGAAAGAATCATTGGAGGAGCTCAATATCAGCTATAAAAAGTAAGCGAGGTGCTGATTGAGAATCTTTGGAGATAGGCAAAGAATTTTTTTAGATTATTTTTTAGGTATAAAAAGATCCAATAAGGAAAAAAATTGAGGATTTTAACATCAACAAAATGTAAAACCAGTTAGAATAAGTGAAAATGTAGGCAGAGGGAGGAAATTTGCCATATTTGTGTGTGTGTGTGTGTGTGTGTGTGTGTGTGTGAGGAAAAACTGAAGTGCTTGCTGCAGAAGGTCAAAACTTGTAGTCTTCAATATGGATTGAAGCTCAACATTGAGACAACAACGATTCTCACCAGGAGGCCAACTGGCAGCCCCATGATGAATGGAGAAGAGACTGAGGTTGTTAACATTACAACTAGCTCGGTTCCACAATCAACACTCTTGGCACCAACAGTCAGGAAATAAAAAGGCAAATTAAGTAAATCTGCTATGAAGGACCATTCCAGAGTACTGAGAAGAAACAATGTCAGTATTGAGACTAAGATGCATCTGATCCAGGTCATGGTCTTCACAATTGCTTGCTATGTGCATGAAAGAGCTGGACAATGAAGGAGGATGACAGAAGAAGAATTGATGTTTTCAAATTTTGGTGCTGAATAAGAGTCTTGAACATACCATGGACCACCAAGAAAACAAATAAGTCTGTGTTGGAGAGGATGAAACCAAGTTCCTCCATGGAAGCTAGGATTTTGAAGCTCTGCCTCACATATATTGGGCATGTGGCCAGGAGGGATCAATCTTTGGAGAAGGAAACTATGGTCAGAAGGGTGGAGAGACATACAAGAGGGGAAAACCCCGGATGAGATAGACTGATACAGTAACTAGGCTACGGGGGTTAGGTTTGTTGGCATCAATGAGACTGGCTCAGGACAGTGGAGGCATCAGAAATGTTGTATACCGGGTTGCTACAAATAGCAGACCACTAGATATGATATATATGATATATTTTGTATCATATTTTATATGATATAAAAGAAGGAATCTTGGTGGTGTAATGCATTTTTGTATTAGACTGCTTCTGGAAAGGTTGTGAGTTCAAATCTGCTATTCCTCAGGGGAAATAGAATCAGTCTCTTCCCTTAAAGAGCTGTTCATGTATTTTTTAGGTGCAGTTGAGTCTACTCGTAGTCGACAAACAACAGATATGACCCTATCCTGTCTTATGCCATCCTCAGCATCTCTGACACATATGAGCCCATTGCTGCAGTCACTTTCAATCCATCTATTTGAGGGTCCTCCTCTCTCTTACTGACTGTCTTTCAAAGCATGATGTTCTTTTCCAAGAAATAGCCTCTCCCATTAATATGCTCAAAGTATGTGAGACAAAGCTTTACCATTCTTGCTTTCAAGGAGCACTCAGGCAGCATTTTTTGTGAGGTATTTCTGTTTGTTCCTTTGGCAGTCCATGGGATAATCTGTGCTCTTATCCAACACTATAACTCAAAGGCACCCATTCTTCTTGTGTCATTCTTATTCATTGTCTGGCTTTCTGATACATAGCAAGTGATTGAAAAGATCATGGCCTGAATCAAGCACACCTTAGTCTTCAAACTGAAATAATTTCTCCTTAGTAATTTAAAGAAGTTCCTGACTGCAGACTTTCCCAATGCAATCCATCTCCTGACCTCTTGACTGCTGGTACCAAGTGTGATGTTTATGGATCCAAGTAGTATGAAATCATTGACAGCTTCAACCCTTTTCTTCACCTATTATGAGGTCTGTGCCAAGGATTTTTGTCTTCTTGATGTTGAAATGCAATCCATATAGAAGGTTGTAGTCTTTCATTTTTTTGCAGCAGATATTTCAAGTCCTCCTCACTTTCAGTAAACAAAGTTGTGGCATCTACATAAGGCAGATTGTTTATGGGTTGTCCTCGGATCCTGATGCCACATTTTCTTCAAAAAGTATTTCTTCTCATATGACTTGCTCAGCAAACAGATTGACTAGGTATGGAGAAAGGATATAACCCTGATTCACACCTTACCTGATTTTAAACCAATTTATTTGCCAAATATAGCTTTCATTTGAGCATAATTAAGTGTTCTTGTATTTCTATTCTTCTTTATGTTAGTCATCATTTGTTATGATCTATCAAGTCAAATGCTTTTGCAAAGTCAATAAAATACAATAGACATTCTTCTGGTCTTCACTACTTTCAGGAAAGAACCATCTATCTTCAGCAACAATATCCCTGGTGTCACAGCCTTTTTAAAATCCAGAATGTCTGTCTATGTACAGTTCTAGCATTTTTTAAATGATCTTCAGCAATGTTTTGTTTGCATGTGATTGTAATGATTTTATTACATTTTCTACATTCTATTATATAGCCTTACTTGAGAATTGGAACTAATATAGATCTGTTCCAGTCAATTGGCCAAGCAGCTCTCCTTCAAATATCCTGTCATGGACTAGTGAGCATATCCTGGGATGCTTCCATTACTTGAAATCAAAAGGCACTGGAAAAAAAAATAAGGACTTAGGGCAGTTTTAACTTCTTCTTTAATTACTATTGGCTCTTATTAAAAATTTCTGTGAAATTCCTGAAATTTGTCAGTGTCAGTTAATTCTTTTTGGTTCAATGATTCTGTTTACTACTTTTGGTTCAATGATTCTGTTTATTCTTTCTGGGTGTTTTTATGTTTTCATGATCATCCAAGATTTTGCCTATAGCATTTCTATTGCAGATCAAGGCTTTAAATTGTTTTTTTTTTTAGTTACTTCAATTCTAGAAACACTTTGTAAATTTTTCTCTTTTTACTCTTCAACTCTAGTACTTTGCTCATTCCATTATAATACTTTGCTCTGTGTTCTTCAGCTTGCCTTTAAAATCTTCTCTTCAGCTCTTTTAATTCAGCATTTTAATCCTTTGTTTTGATGCTCTAAGTGCAATTTTCATAGTCTCTTCTAACATCCAGTTTAGTCTTTTTTCATCTTCTGTTTTTGTAATGACTTTTTTATCATCATGGATGATATTTTTGATTCATCTCATTAGAAATAAAAATCAGTTCAAGGGCTGACTGTGGAACAGATCATCAGTTACTCATGTCCAGCTTCAAACTGAAGTTGAAAAAAAAATAAAAACAAGTCCACAAAACAAAAATACAACATTGAATCTGTCTTACCAGAATTTAAAATCACTAATGATCAAAGACTGTTTTAAAGATGTACAACCTCAGAAATCTGTTGAAGGGCTGCTATGAGTCAAAATGGACATGATGGAAGGTTTTATTAATTTTTTTTAGGAGAGTGCAGAAGTGGAAGGTTTATATAAAGTGTTCTTATTATATCTTTTTAAAATCAATTCAACTAAAATGAACAAAAATTTGGACACATAACTCATAAAATAAGATATACAAATGAAAAAGCAGCACAAGAAAAGACGCACATCTTTATTTAGTAATTATTGTTGTTGTTATGTGCCGCTAAGATGCCTGTGAATCATAGAGACCTTATGTACAATAGCTCTAAACCCTGCACTACCTTGTGCCAATCTTAATGCCTCTGACACACCTAGCCCATTATTCCAGTCACTGAATCAATGCATTCCATCAAGGGTCTTCCTCTTTTGCCCTCTCCATCCACCCTCCCCAGCATGACATCCCTCTCTAAAGACTGGTACCTCCTTGCAACATGTCCAAAGTATGTCAGTTGAAGCTTCAGAATCCTTGCCTCCAAGGAACAGCCTGGTCTCACCTTCTCTAGGATGAACCTGTTCATTTTCCTAGCAAGCCATGACATATTTAACACTCTTCTCCAACACCCCAGCTCAAAGGTATTAATTATTGTATCATCCCTTGTAACTGTCCAGCTTTTTGATGCATAGAAAGTAATTGCAAAGACTATGACCTGAATCTGGCACACCTTCGTCTCCAGACTGACATCATTGCTCTTTAGTACTTCGGGGAGGTCTCTGACTGTAGACTTACCCAATGCAATTTATCTTTTAATTTCTTACCTGCTGGTAATAAAATTGCTGATTGTGGAGTGAAGCAAACTAAAACTGTTAACAATCTCAATCTCTTTACTATCTGTCATGGTACTGCCAATCATCTAGTTGGTGAGAATCTTTGTTTTCTTGATGTTGAACTTCAATCCATATTGAAGGCTGCATTCCTTTACCTTCTGCATCAAGAACTTCAGGTCTTCTCAGTTTCAGCAAGCAAGGCTCTGTCATCTGCACAACACAGACTGTTAAGCAGAAAAAATATTAAATAACAATAAAATATCATTGTTGTATACTGTCAAGTTGGAACCAAACCATAGCTGACTGACCCTCTGGTGAGTTTGGTGGCCTTGTGGTAAGAAATTGCTGCAATCCTGAAGGCACATGGTTCAAATCCATCAGCTGCTCCGGGGAAGAAGGATAGGTCATCTCTTTCTATGCAACTAACAGCCTCTGAAAACCCTTTGGAGGGTTAGCTGTGGGTCAGTTCTAACTCAATGGTACTCAAAAACAGCAATTAATGACCAAGAGGGAGATTTCCCATCTTTCTCTCATACAGCAACTGGTGGATTAGAGCCTTATGTCTTCAGGAATACAGAACAACTTCTTACCACTAGGCCACTGGAGCTCCCTGAGATTTAACCAGTAAAATGATGAAAATTAAAAAGACTGATAGGATCATGTGTTAGTAGTGATGTACTAAAATGATGTAACTATTTTGGTGTAACTTAGTCGTTGCTGTTAAGGCAGAATTAAATGATAGCTGGCCCTCTAATAGGCTTCCAAGGCTGTAGGTTGACTAGGAGAAAATTGTCCACTTTTCTCAAGTGGAGTCCCTGGTGGCTTTGAATCATTAGAAGAGGGAGACCTTTCAGTTTCAGCACAATTAAATTTAACCATATGGTCCAGTTAATGCACTTCTATGCACTTAATAAAGATAGATGAAAATACACAGCCACAAATGTGCATTGCACACAAATATTCATAGCAGTTTTGTTCATAAATAAATAGATCTAAAGTAGAAATAATGAAATGGCTGTTAACAGATAACAGGATATTTGAATGATGGTTCATCAGTTAAAGAAAAACACACATCAATGTGTAATAAAACGGGCTAATCACAAATGCACGTTGCTGAGCAAAACAAACCAGACTCAGAGGAAAATGTCATCCTAGTGTGGCTTTATTTATTTGTATTTCTGGAAATGGTAAAATGAAGTAGTTAAAATTAACTGTCTAGTACAGAGACTGTCTAGTACAAAGACTTGAAGGAATTAACTAAAAAGAGATGATACAAAAGAATTTTTAAAAATTTATATGTTGTTATATGCCATCAAGTTACCCGTAACTTATAGTGACCCTATGCACAATAGCTCCGAACTCGGCCTTATCCTCAACCAGTCTCACCATCTCTGACATAGCTACTTCCGTTACCTCAGTTATTATGTCAATCGATCTCATCCTGGGTTTTCTGCACCTGCACTGGCCCTCCCTCCTTCCAAGCGTGATGTCCTTCTCCAAGAACTGGTCCCTCCTAGCCACTTGCCCAAAGTATGTGAGACAGAGTTTCAAATTCCTAGCCTCCATTAAGCAGCTTGGTTTTACCCTCTCCAAACTTGGTACATATTTTCAACTATACCTATTGCAATCTCATAAAGATTTAGTTTGCACAAAATAAATTGCACCATTTATTGTGTATACTTTCATTAATGTTTAATAGAATTAGACATCAATTTAACAACTCTTCCAGACAAAATGTATAATATTTCTATCACTCCTACAAATTATCTTGTACTTCTTTTCTTCCTAGCATGTTTAGAGCAACATAACTTGCTGGAGAGAAGAGTACTGAATATACCAGGAATTGCAAAGAAGAACAGAAAGAAAGGTCTTGGAAAATGTGTAGTCAGAATGTTCCTTGGAGACAAAGATGATGAAACTTCCTCTCATATACTTTGAACATAATACATAGGAAGTTGCACTGCTAAGCCAAAGCCTGTACCTCTCAAGTCACACAAATCCACTAGCAGTTCCTTGGGAGAAAAATAACCATCCTCCTCCAGTGCAATTTTACAGCCTCAGAAGCTAGTTGGGAAGGACAGCTCCAACTCAGTGACAAAGAGTTTGAATTATTTTTTTCAATCCAAGTCTATGACAAAGAGTTTCAATTATTTTTTTCAATCCTTGACTGAGTAGATTGCTATATCATTCTTCTATAGAGATGTCAGTAGGTTTAAAAGTCTCACTCAATAATCAAGTATTTTAATCACTGTGTTGTCATATTTCTTTATGATATGAGCTCAGTTTGTTATGAGGAACATTATTTTTTTTTCTATAATTACATTTTATTAATTTTCATAAACATTTACAGAGATTTTGGGCTTCCA
>NW_006399870.1:7555649-7585380 GCF_000299155.1 Elephantulus edwardii
ACAATTAATGTAATTCGTCACATCAAAAAGGCAAAGAACAAGAACCATATGGTCCTATCAATTGATGCAGAAAAAGCCTTTGATAAAATCCAACACCCTTTCATGATTAAAGCACTCAACAAAATTAGAGAGGAACATTATTTAATGTTTCTTTAATTGTCACAGTCAAAGAAACATTATTAGTTCTGCTTCATACTCCTTGAATGAAAATTTTGTCATCAGCATGTACCATCCAGTGAGTATGCACACTGATGGATTTGAACCATATGCCTTTGAGTTGCCAGCACAACTCTTTACCTCTAAGCCAAGAGAACTCCTATAAAGACCCAGATGTTGTTTGTGTGCTGCTGAATCAGAATCAACCCATACCTGATAATCTAGCTGCTTTCCAGGAGCAGTAAATTTCATGGTAGGAGATTGTTCTGGTGAATTTGAATTGTAATAAAGACCTTAGATGTTGAACTGTTGATATTTAAAATGTCAGCATTATAAAATTATATTAACAAAATAATAAAATAGAAATAAGATCCATCACAAATATAATTTTACTTTTTTTTTGTAGCAGCAATGTATGTCCTTAAAGACAAAGGCATCCAGGGAAGGTTTATCTAAAGTCAAGAGTGGGAATATTTGGATTCATACTATATACTAAAATAAGTCTAACCATTAGATAAAATTCTACTTATTTGGTAAAGACACTTGGCTTTTAACATTCTTAGAATCCTAGTAAAAGCTGATTCTAACCTACAAACATAACCTTCTGAACTTAAAACTCTTTCAAGAACCATTTTGACTTTGGGTAAGTGCTTTGAAATATTTCTTGATATAGCTTCATTGCTCAGATATTCCTCTTAAAATATGGGAGAAGCATGCACATTTCCAACATTATATATAATAGTTTAAAGAGAGCTCAGAAAAGCTTAGAAAATCTTAAATTTAAATTATTCATTTTCTTTTAAAATCTCAGAGGCTGTACTCTACTCTCAAATTGCCTTTTGTTTTCTTATAGCCTTGGCCTTTGGCCTTCACTTTGGTCTTTTATGTCTCCCTTATTCTTTTTCTCCCTTTCTCAGTAGCACTAAAATATTTAAACTGAAAACACTGCTTGTCAAGTTTGAAAAGCTTTAGAAACTAGATTTACATGTTTAAAATTTATATCTGCAAGATGATTATCAATAATAGTACTTCTCCAGTAGAAGTTAGAAAGTTTGAGGAAGGTGTGTTAAAGGTTCACAGTAACAGCAAATGCAAATTCAACAACAGAATTTTTAGAACTATGCATTCAGTATATGTTGTTATTTTTATGTGCTTCAAGTCACCTTCAACTCAAAGTGACCCTATGTACAACAGCTCTGGACCCTGCTCTATCCTGAGCCAGTCTTACTCTTTCTAAAACACCTACCCCCATTTCCCCAGTCACTGAGTCAATCCATCTCATACAGGGTCTTCCTCTCTTGTGCTGTCCCTCCACTCTCCCAAACATAATGTCCCTCTCCAAAGACTAGTCCTTCCTTGCAACATGTCCAAAGTATGTCAGACAAAGCTTCATAATCTTTGCCTCCAAGGAGCAACCTGTTCTCACCCTCTCCAAGACGAACCTGTCCTCTAAGCAGTCCATGGTATATTCAATACTCTTCTCCGACACCTCAGCTCAAAGGCCTCAATTATCCTTCTATCATCCGTAGTCGTTGTTCAGATTTCTGATGCATGGCAAGGAATTGCAGACTATGGGCAGAATCAAGCACACACTAGTCTCCAGGACTGACATTATTGCTCTTCAGTACTCTGGAGAGGTCACTGACATCAGACTTTCCCAGTGTAATTAATCTTTTAATTTCCTACCTTCTGGTACCAAGAGTGTTGATTGTGGAGCCAAGCAAACTGGAGCTGTTAATAATCTCAATTTTTTCACCATGTAAGAATTTGATAAATTCAGAACAAGAGAATTAGAAATAAAAGTAAAATAATATTACATGGAAGAATGTATTCACTAAACAGATGTTTTTGGAGTTTCTCAAATGTTAATGCTATTTTAAAAAAGATGTTGTTTAAGTTAAATATTTACAGAGAATAAGTAAATCAATAATTTCATCCCCCAAAAAGGCACTTTAATAAGCATAATTATTAAATATTATTATAATCTTTATAGATAAGTACATTTGTAATACCTAGAATTTAGAGAAAATGAGGTAAAGACACTAGAGTAAAACACTATACTGATGTTCTGTTAGGAATTAAAACAGAATTTTCCTTTACAACTAGAATAATTTTTTAAGTGGAAAGATACTGACATAGATCTTTAAGAGATGAAACAATGTTCTAGTTTTAGAGGTCAATATAAGGTGTTATATGCATTAAAAGATAGTGTAAGAGGGAGAAGTATGGTGAAAGTTAAAAAGGCATTATTCATCCTTAAAAAAGGACTTATGTAAACTGGATTTGTGTGATATTTGTTAAACTTAGAGGTTGATCTTTTTTAAATTAATTTCTTTTCTTTTATACTGGTTTACTTAGAAAGTTCATGTGCATTGTTTTTCATATCACATCTTCCCCATTTCTTTCACCCACCTCCACCTATCAAATTTTGCAACCTTATAATTACTGCCCCAAGTCCCTGCTCATCTTCACCCCTCTCTTCCTAAACGGCCTCCCCTCCCTTGGATCCTCATACAACTTTTACTAGTTATCTATTTCTACAATAATGGCCTTATTCCATATTTGTCTTTATGGGATTGAGTTAATGAATTTAGCATAATTTTCTCCAGTCCCTTCTAAGTTAGGTAGTGATTTTCAAAATCATTACATCTACATGTTGCACCTGTTCATTCCATCATGTGAAAGTACCATAATTTCTCAATCCATTCAACTGTGGTTGGACATTGGGCTGTTTCCATGTTCTTAGGATGGTAAATACTGCTATAAATATTGCAGTACAAATCTCTACTTGTGCCTCAGTTCTAATTTTTTTGGGGGTATATTTCAAGCAGGAATATATTCTTTTCAAAGAAAGGCCACACTGCCTTCCAGAGTTGCTATACCATTCTACAGTCACAGCAAGTGTCTAATTGTTCCTACCACACCACTTTCTCTTCAAAATTTATTACTTGCTATCCTTGTTAAACTTTGCGACTTCTACCGGGGTGGGATAGTATCTCATTGTAGTTTTAATTTGCATCTCCCTTATTGCTAGTGATTTTGAGTATGTTTTTTCTTCTTAATTTTATTTAAATAAACTTTAATTTAATTGTTATTTTTAACAAACATTTACAGAGAAGTTATATTTTCATTCATTCATTGTTGTATATTTTACTCCCTTACCCTCCCTTGCCCAAGTACCCATAGAAAAAGACCGATGTTTACTCATGCAACACTGAAAAACACTGAGGATTTTTTCACATGTCTATTTGCCATCTGAATATCCTCTTCAGTGAAAAGTCTTTCCTTGTCTTTCGCTCATTTTGTAATTGTGTTATCAGGTTTTTTTCCTGTGGAGGCCCTGTAGGATTCTAGAAAGTTTTTATATGAGTCTCCTGTCTGAAATGGTATTGTCAAGTGTTTTTCCCAGTCAGTAAGTTTTCTTTTTACTCTGTTGGAAAAGTTTTTGATGTACACAGAGATTTAGTCTTTAGGACATCCCCTTCATCAATTTTATCCTCTCCACACTGAGCTTTTCTGGCTTTATTTTGCAGTCTCTATACCATAGACTAGGCCATGTAAGTTTGATCCCAGTTTATCTCTTATGGACTTCTCTTACTGTTTAGGGTTTTCTCCCATGTCTCTGACCCACCTTGAGTTGATTTTTGTGTATGATGTGAGATATGGGTTGTGTTTCAGCTTTCTGCAAGTAGCAATCCAGTTTTGCCATCACCATTTGTAAGAGGTTATTATTTCCCCATTAGATAGGTTTTATTTCCTTGTTGAATATAAGTTGACCATAGATACATGGGTCTGTTTCTGGATTCTCTATTCTGTTCCATTAGTCTGCTGCTGTGTAGTAGGTTTTGAGGTCAGGGAGTGTTATACCATCCATTTAATTTTTGTTTTCAGAAGTGCTTTGCTTATTCAGGGTCTCTTTTTTCTCTAAATAAACTTGACAATTTCCCTTTCAATCTCTTTAAAAAATGAATTTGTTATCTGGATTCAGATTGCATCAAACATGCAGATTGCTTTTGGTAAGATTGTCATTTTCATAATATTGAGTCTTCCTATCCATTAACAGGAAACATTCTTCCGTTTATTTAGGTCATTTATTGTTTCTCGCAGAAATGTTCTGTAGTTTTCTTTGTAGAGGTTTTTTGTTTTGTTTTTGTATTTGTTTTTTTTTTTTTTTTGTCTCTTGTTAGGTTAACTCCCAAGCATCTCAATTTGTGATTGGCTTTTGTAAATGGTACTACTCCTTTTTTAATTTCCTTCTCTTGGTTCTCTTTGTTATTGTAGAAGAATCCCACTCATTTTTGGATTTTGATTTGTATCCTGTCACTCTACTAACTTGATCTACTAGTTCTACATTTTATTGAGTCCTTGGGGTTTTCTATGTATACTATCATATCATCTGCATATGCTGACAGTTTCAACATCTTTATTGCCAATCTGGATGCCTTTTATTTCTTTCTCTTGTTGTATTGCCCTAGCAAGTAATTTCAGTACAGTACTGAATAAAAGTGATGACAATAAGCATCTTTGTCTGGTCCCCATGTTCACAAGGAATATTTTTAATCTTTCTCCATTGAGAAGGATATTTACTCTTGGTTTTGCATATATAATTTTCACTATGATGAGGAAATTCCCTTCTATTCTAATTTTTCTGAATTTCTTAATCAGGAAAAGGTGATGGATATTGTCAGATGCCTTGTCTATATCAATTGTTAAGATCATATGGTTCTTGTTATTTGCTTGCTCTTGTAGTGAATTATGTTGATTTTTCTTCTTATATTGAAAGATTCTTGCATACCTGTTATAATTCCCAATTGGACATGATGATTTTTTTAATGCACCTTTGGATTCTATTGTCTAGGATTTTGTTAATGATCTTTACATTTATATTTATGAGAGTTATTGGTTTGTAGTTTTCTTTCTTGGTAATATATCAGTCTAGTTTTGGTATTGGGGTTATGCTTGCTTCATAGAACGACTCTGAGAGTGTTTCTTCTTTTTAAATTTTTAAAAAACTTTAAGTGTAATTAGTGATAGTTCTTCTCTGAATGTTTGGAATAATTCAGCTATGAAGCCATTTGGTCTAGGACTTTTCTTATGGGGAAATCTTTTTATGACCTGCTCAAGTGTTCTACATCTGTCTGTGTCAATCTAGGTAGGGCATGAGTTTCAAGTAATTTGTTCACTTCCTCTATATTTTTTAATTTATCAGAGGACAGCTTTTCATAGTATTCTGATATTATTGATTTTATTGCATCTGGTTCTATTGTAATGTCATCTCTCTCATTTCTTAATAGAATTAGTTTTGTCTTCACTTTTCCCTCCCTTTTGTCATTTTGTTAAGTTTATCAGTGGTTTGTTAATTTGATTGACTCTTTTGAAAACCAACTCCTATCTTGTTGATGGTTTCAATTGTTTTCTTTTTTTTTTTTTTTTTGGTTTCAATTGTTTTCTGTTTTCTATCTAATTGATTTTAGCTCTTGTCTCTATAATGTCCTTTCTTCTAGAGGATGTAAGAATAGGTTGTTGGGTTTTGTCTATTTGATGAAAGTGTTGAGTTAGGTCATCAATTTTTGTCTTTTTCTTTCTTTTTAAAGTTTATGACTATTGCTGTGAACTGCCCTGTAAGGACTGTCTTAGCTACATCACAGAGATTTTGGTTTGTTATGTTTACATTTTCACTTTTCTCAAGAAACTTTTTTTCCATTCTTTATTTCTTTTATAACCCAATCATGCCCTAGCAGATAGTTATTTATTTTCCACATGGGTGGTTTTCTGAGCTTTACCCTCCTATGGTTAATTCCTAGTTTTATGACATTGTGGTCTGAGGAAATACTTTGTAGTTATATATTTTTTTTTAATTCACTGAGGCTTGTTTTGTCCCCTAATATGCAAATGATTGTGGAGAATTTACTATGTGCAAATGAGAAGAAAGTGAACTGAGTTTAGTTGGGTGCAGTACCTTGAATACATGACAAGGTTAAGTTGTCTGTTTACATAGTTTAGATCTGCATCTTTGTTACATTTCTTTTGAGTTGACTTATCCTTGAGTGATAGAGGTGTGTTGAAGTCTCCTACCACTATTGTGATGATGTCTATTTCTTTCTTAAATTCTGTTAACCACTGTGTTATGCATTTTGCAGGTATATCGTTTGGTGCATAAATGTCAACCAAGGTATATCTTCTTGATTTATTGTGCCTTTAATCATTATGTAATGTCTTTATCTTTTATGGTGGTTTAACTTCAGAACTCTCTTTTGTCAGAGATTAGCACTGCTTCACCTGCTTTTTTGTGCTTGCCATTTGTTTGGTATATCTTTTTCCAACTTTTGTTTTTGAGTCTGTCTTTCTCTTAATTTTTTTGATGTGTCTCTTGTAGACAGCATATTGATGAGCTTTTTAAAAATCCATTCTGATACTCTTCTTCTCTTAATTGGAGCATTTAGTCCATTTGCATTAAGTGTGATTATTATCAGACCAAGTATTACAGTTCCCATTTTGCTGTGTTTCTTTTTCTGTTCTTTTTTTGGCTACTGTGATCCATCCACTCTCCTTTTGTGTCTCCATGTGAAGGACTTCACTTAAAATTTCTTGTAGTTTTCGTCTTCTTTTCTGCAAAAGATCTAATTTCTCCCTCATATTTTGTATTGGGGGAGCTTTGGTGGCTGAGTGTCAAGAAGCTTCACTGCAATCTCTAAGGCATGAGATTCTAGGCCACCACCTGCTCAATGGAAGAACGATGGGCCTCTCTTCCCGTGAAATTAATTGTCTCTGAAAACCTTCAGGAGGGTCAGCTATGAGTCAGTTCTGATTCGACAACAGAACAACAGCAATGCCATTTGATGGAGAGCTTTGACATGTATAGGATCCTTCACTGGTACTTGTTTTCTTTCAACTTTCTGTAAATACCATCCCATTGTCTTCTAGCTCTTATGGTTTCCACTGAGAAATCAAAATTTCATCTATTTATTCCCCTTTGCAGGCAATTCTTTGTTTTTCTTGCATTGCTTTTAGTATTATATCCTTATCTTTAATTTGGAGAATTTGACTATATGTCTTGGTTTCCCTCCTCTTCCCCCCCCTCCCCCAGAGGGGAGGCTAGTCTACTTGGTGTTCACACTACTTGAAAGTTTTCTTCTAATACTTCTTCCACAATTTTCTCAGTGACTTCTCTGTCACTTCCATGTTCTAGAATTCTAATCATATGTATTTTTTGTGTGTTTTATCCCACATTATTCTAATGGTTTCTTCATTTTCTTTATATCTCATCTCTGATTTTTCTTCTAATGTCCTTCTAGTGATGCTGTTATCTTCCAGCTCAGGGACTCTCTGTTCCATCTCTTCAGTTCTACTCTTTTGTCCCACCATTGTGTTGGACACTTCTGCCATTTTGGTCTCATTTTGGTCTTATAGTCTAGATTGCATTTTCATGCTTTTCTGTTACTACCAGTACTATGCTGGCTGTACACTCTCTGTCTTATAATGACTTTTTAAAAGTTCTTGTACTGTACTTCTTTACCCGTACTATCAGTTCTTTCTTCTATCTTTTGCATTTTCTTCCAAAGCTGTTTAAATTATTCCCCAATATATTTTTTCAGGATCACTGTCTCTGGGGCATTTGCTCTCTTAATGGCCTCCATTCTTTCTTCCAGCATTTGCATTTCATTTTTTTTTCTGTAACTGTTCAAATAACTCAACATTAACAGATTTCTTTTGGTTCTCTGTATCTGGAGGATTAATTTGATCTGCTTTTGTAGGAGAAGGGTTGTTTTATTTTATCATGATAACTGGAGCATACTTCCTTGACATTATGTGAATGTTTTATCAGTACATGTTAGGTTGTTGTAACAATATAATGTCCTAGGGTATGACAATGTTTTATGACAGATATGTATATTGGTGCTCCCTCTTTGGCCTTGGACAGAAGCAGGATCATCATTGCCCTCCAGAACCCAGCTCCACCTAGCCTCTTTTGCTTAAAAGTGCCCGTCAACAAATGAATGTATAGAGAAGCTCTGGTATATTCACATAATGGAATATTATGCTGCATTGAAAAATAAAGAACTCATACAATATTATTCAAAACGGGTGATCCTGGAGGACATTATGCTGAGTGAAATATCTCAGTCCCAAAAGGACAAATACTGCATAGCACCACTGTTGTAGAACAGGACTGACATCGAGGTTGGGGTGAGACTGAGAAAAATTGGATAAATTATGTATACTGCATTGAAACAGATGAGGGAGAGAACAGTTTAAAAGCTATATATGATTGGGTATTATGGTTATTACAAGAGTCCAGAAAGAAAGTTGCATAGTGGAGTGTACCAGAGGGTGTGCATGTGGCGGGAGGCAGGAATTGCATACCAATGAAGTAAGTTTTCTTTTACTTTTCAAGGAGAGGAACGAACTTGGGGGAGAGGGGTGGTCAGGGAGAAAAATACAACAATGAATGAGTGGAAATCCAAAATCTCTGTAAATATTCATTAAAATTAAAAATAAATAAATAAATAAATAAATTTTTTAAATCCCATGTGATGTAGCAAGACAGCTGTGTTCAAGGCCAAGGTACCTCTAATATTGGTATTCTTGGTATGGGAGAGTGGGGTGGCCGCCGAGTGATTTCCAAGCAGCAAGGCAGCAGTCTCCAGGTGGTGGAGCAACAGTCTAGTGCTTCAGGATAGAGCATAGTCCAGACTACACTGGAACTCCAGCCCTTGACCTGGCAGTTAGTGGTTCTGTTGCTGGTTGAGGAGTGCGTGTGCCTGGGATGGGCTGCTGCCTTACACACATACGGTGGAAGTGGTGCCATAAAGATGTTCCTGGTGCTGGCTACAGCACAGAGGCCTAGATGTCTTGCAGTGGAGCAATGGTAAGGACCCACAACCGGCCACCCACTGCAATCTGTCATCCACGATGTGCCTTGTTATTTGTTAAGAATTGTGTCACAATGCTTTTTGTCAGGGACATGTTTTTTGATACATTTTCAGTTTGTCTCCTGACGTCTATTAGCTGAGTTCCTATTTATTAGTTACAAATTTATATAGATCCACAATGGGAAGCACTGGTGGCCTACTAACAAGAAGCTATGCTGTGATCTTGGAGGCTCATAGTTTGAATCTACCAGCTGCTCTGTGGGAGAAGGATGGATAATTCTCCTCCTATGTGATTCTTGCCTCTAGAGGATCAGCTATGGTTTGATTACAACACAATGCACAACAACAACAACAACAAAGATGGGAAATCCTGGAGATTGTACTTGGGAGTAGCATGTGAACTTAAGCTTCATGTGTGTTTCATTTTACTTACAAAGTTATAACCCATAGGGAGTTGCATTGCTAATCCAAAGGGTACTTTTTTGGCATTTTGGATTCACCAACAGCTCCATGGCAGGAAGTTAAGCAATGATCTTCTGTGCAATTTGAAACCTCAGAAACCAAATTGAGTGTCACCTGTTCCAACTTGATGAGTAATTCCTACTAAAAGGCTGTGTATGTTTATGACCTTTATTATTTAGGAGCCTATGGGAGACTGCGTATCAAGAAAGATGAGCCCTTTGAAGTCTTTGCAGCCGCTACAAATACTTGCTACTGCTACTACAATGAGACACACAAGATCCCAGGCAATACCTTTGGAATGTGTGCCCTCCAGGTGGGTGGGCCCAGAACACTGAGGTGCAGGCAGCTTGTGGTTTCCCCAGCAGGAGCAGGTGGAGCATATAGTAAGATAAACAGCTTTGCCTCCTCATTAATGAAGAAAAATATAAGAACTCGATCTCTTACTCCTATGTAAAAACAAAATGTACACTCAAAGCAATGCTTTCAGGATATTTTGGCCTAATTGGGAAAGAGTTATGCTGCCAACTCAAAAGCAGATAGTTCGAATCCACCATCTGCTTTTAAGGGTAAAGATGGTGAGTCTCCTCTTCTGGAAACCCAATGGAAGGTCAGTCAAGAGTCCATTCTCACAATGAGTGAATAAAAGCAGGTTTCGGTAGGTGCTGAACATGGTTCATGTTTATCACAATTGAGTCTCTCCATCTGAAGTTGATAAAGGGATCAACTTTGAGTGACCATAGGACCACAGACTTTCACCATGACTAAGGAATAGTGGAGCTGAATAGTAGAGCTTATTTTAATGAGCTGAGTGCTGACCTCTGGACTGATGGGTCCTCTTCAGAATGCTTCTTTAGGGCTTTGCTAATGACATTATTACCATCCCAAGCCCCTCCTCTCCACTGCTTATCCTTAAGAACTTACTTGGTTCTTTTGCCTGGAAAATTAGTAGACTAAGCTTTGCATTTTTTTACAGTTCTGATGGTGGCAACTTCTTCTTCTTCTTCTTCTTCTTCTTCTTCTTCTTCTCCTTCTTCTTCTTCTTCTTCTTCTTCTTCTTCTTCTTCTTCTTCTTCTTCTTCTTCTTCTTCTTCTTCCTCTTCTGCTTCTGCTTCTGCTTCTTCTTAAAAAAACGCACTTTTAAACAAAAAGTATCAACCCTTTGTAATTGTTAGGAGCCCTGGGAGCTTGGTGCATAACATGTCAAACTGCTAACCAAAAGTTCACAGGTTTTGATCCACCAGCCGCTCCACAAGAGAAAGGAAGAAGTTGGACAATCTCCCTCCAAAAATTTACAGTGTCTAAAACTTGCATTGGTGCAAGTCCATGACAGTGGGTTTTATCACTGTGACTTTGACTCCCTTTTAAGGTTGTAGTGACTGCATGTGACAGTAGAACTGCCCCATGCATTTCTAAAGACTGTAATCTTTAAGGAACAGATTACCAGGTCTTTCTCCCCCTGGAGTATTTGATTGGGTTCAAACTGCCAGCCTTTGAGTTAGCACCCAAGCACTTAACTGTTTTGCCTCCAGGACCATAGTTTGATAGCTAAAGCCTGGCCCCCAAAATAAAATGGTTTTTAGGCATAAATGATACAGCTTTTTTTTCTGATCTTTTTTTATTTTTATTTTGTCTGTCAGTTTCTTTTTTTTTTTTTTTTTTTTTTGCTAGGAGTCGTTATTTTTTTTTTAATTAATTCATTTATTTTTCATTTCAATAACCATCTACAGAGATTTTGGAATTCCATTCATTACAACCCACTGTGGAAAGTGGTGTGGCACTTTCTCAAAAAGTTGCAAATAGAGATACCATTTGACCCAGCAATTCCACTACTGGGAATACACCCTAAAGAGACAATAAACGTCATTCAAACTTCCCAGTTTTTAAAACTGTATCTATTACATGCTTCTGTGTCACTGGTGTATCAAATGCTGTAATGTTTACCCATGGTGGACAGTGTTTGGTGGAGCTCTCAGTTTAAGAAAGGTTTGGAAACAGGAGTTGCATTCATTTTCTAAACAGTATGCCTCCGGAAACTGTATGAACTTAGAGAAATTATGATAGTTATAGAAAAGATTCAGGTCTTTTGTTTATGAGGTCACTATGAGTCATGCTCAACTTGACGGCAATCAACAGGAACAAAAACAACTGTCATATAAATTAGATGAGTTGTTTAACAAAAACCAAGTACTTCAAAGTCACCCACTACACTGAGGAGGAAAAAGATGATGCAGTATTTTCTCTTTAAGATTTACACTTTCACTAGCTCAAAGGAGAGACATCATGAATCAGAATAAACTCAATAGCAGTGTTTCCTCTGGGGTTACCTATATAAGAATTTTTAACAGGTGGCAAGGGATTATCCATTGAGAATAGAAATCCTTATTATTTTTTCTTTCTTTATTTTTCTACGATACTTAAATAAATGAAAACTTTTCCCTAAAAGATTGATGCTAATATTAAGTTCTTAAAATATAAATTAAATATGAATACATCTAATTCAGATCTGCCAGCAACTTATGTTTTATAGATCCAAGAATAATAATGTTAAGTTTAAAGGATTAGACATTGTCAGGAATTCCCAAAATTTAAAAATCAGGTTGATACAACAAAGGGGGAAAATATAGCTCCAAGTACAGAAATACAATCGAGAACTGAAATGATGAGTGGCTTAAAAGGGAAGATTTTCAGGTACTAGTACATTAGAAAATATTTAAAAATAGTTCTCTAGGGGTTGTCTGGGACTTGGAAGAGTTGATGCTTTCCACGGTGTAAAAGCAAAAATACCTTGGGATTTTGCATGTTCAGTTTCAAGCTAGCAATACAATGAATATTGCAATAAAGCAATACATTAATTTACAGGGACATTTTGAATTCTTAGTGCATAAAGAAATTGTGTTTCCTTTATCCAGTGCTCTATGAAATGTACAATAACACTATGAAAAAGAAATACAATAAGAATTTACAAAATATAACACAAGAAAGCAAAGTGAGTTTATGCTACTAGAAAATTACACTAGTAGGCTTTCTGTACACCGGTTTGCCACAAACTTCCCACTTGTTCAACAACAATAATAACAACAACAACAATAACAAAGCCCACTGCCTGTTAAAATCTGCAAGGCAAAACACAGAAAGATGCGTTATTAATGTATTCCAAGTATAGTAAACGAAATATGGAATTGGGAACAAATGCTAAAAATCCTAGTTATGCAGCTAGAGTTTAGGGAACAGTTGCCTAAGTAAAAAACAAACAAACAAACAAACAAAAACAACAACAAAACAAGCAAAGATCAGATTGCAGCATGATTGAATGGAATGTGAACACTCTATCATAAGAAACTAATAAAAAATTAACAATGGAGTATTATGGACAAAATATACCCAAGCAAATAGGAAAATCTAAAGGAAATTGACAAATAGTTAGAAGCTCACAACCTACCTAAATTGGCTAAGACCAAAATAGAATACTGAGCAGATACATCACAAAAAAGAAATTGAAAAGGTAATGAAACAAACTTCAACAGCAAAAAAATCCCTGGGCCAGATGATTGTGCAGGTGAATTTTATCAAACATTCAGAGAAAAACTGTCTCTAATTCTACATAAAGTACTTGAGAAATAGAAAAAGATGAAATTCTTGCAGACTCATTCTATGAACCAAACATATCCTTGATACCAAAGTCAGGTAAAGACACCACAAAAATAGAAACTATAGGTTGATATCTCTCATGAACATAGATGTAAAAATCCTAAATAAATTCCTGGCCAATAAAATACAACAATATATAAAAAAATAACCCACCATAAAAAAGTCAATTCATAACAGATATGCAAGATTGTTTCAACATAAGAAAAACAATCTGTGAATTCATCACGTTAACAAAGTAAAGAACAAGGATCAAAGGATCTTATCAATTGATACAGAAAATGCCTTTGAAAAAATTCAACACTTTTCCTGATTAAAGTACTCAAAAAAAATAGGGATAGAAGGGGAAGCCAAAAACCAACATCATTCACAAAGGAGCGAGATTAAAGCCATTCCCTTTGAGAACAGAAACAAGGCAAGGATGCCCACTATCACATATCCTATTCAATATTGTATTGGAAGACTTAATTATAGTAATAATTCCAGAAAAGGAAGAGGAATCCAAATTGGCAGAAAGGAGGTAAAATTATCTCTACATGCAGATAATATGATAGTATACTTAGAAAACCCTAAAAACTCAGTGAGAAAAATACTGGACATTGTCAACCAATTCAGCAAAGTGGCAGGATGCAAGATCAACATACAAAAAGCAATTGGGTTTTTCTTTAGTGACAAAGAGAATACAGAAATGAAGCTAAGAAAAACAATATATAGCATAATAACTAACTACAGGATTAAATTGTTTGTTGCTGTTAGGTGCTGTCAGGTCTTAGAAGACTCATAGCGACCCTAAGAATGAAAGGCCTGAGCACTGTTCATAGAGTTTCTGAAGGCAAGCCATTTCATACGTGGATGCCACTCCTGCTTCCAGGCTTGTTTTAATGGGGAAGCTCCAGCAAACACTGTCTACCATGGGTAACCATTATTACATTTGGCACATCAGTGTCACAGTGTTCAGCATCCTAGCAACCACGAGTTGCCTCTGTACATCAAAGCACAGACCAGCGTTATACCACCTAGGAGAATGTTCGACAGAAAAACAATTTGAACCAGGCCTGGGGGTCACATATTAAAATCACCCACCTTGGGCGTGGTAGCATAACTTTCTGTTCACTAGGCCAATGTAACTTTCTCTATGTCGTCATCGTTATTGTTGTTAGGTGCCATCGAATCGTAGACTACTCATAGTGACCCAATGAATGAAAGGCCTGAGCACTGTTCATAAGATTAAATACTTAGGAGTAAATCTAACTGGAGACACAAAAGACCTATTCAAAGAAAATTATAAAAAAAGAAACCTGGGGAAATGGAAGACATTCTCATAGAAAGGATGACGCATTGTTGTGGAAATGGCAATTCTACCAAAGTCAATCTACAAGTTTAATGCAATCCCAATACAAATCCAATTCCATTCTTCAATGAGATGGAAAAGGCAATTTCCAATTTCATCAGTAATGGAAAGGGACCCAGAATAAGCAAAGAAGTCCTGAAAAAGAGAAACAAAGTAGGAGGCATCTCACTCCTTGATTTCATATTCTGCTACACAGCCATATTGGTCAAGATAGTGTGGTACTGGTACAATGACAGATAGATAGATCAGTGGAATAGAATTGAGAATCCAGAAATCAGCTCATCTACAAGGAAGTGAAATCTGTTAAGTGGAGAAACAAGAGCCTCTATAACAAATAGTGTTGGCAAAATTGGAAAACTATCTGCAGAAAACTCAAACAAGACCTACACTTCACACCATACCCAAAACCCAACTCAAAGCAGATCAAGGACCTAGGAGTAAAGTCAAGGACTATAAAGCTCATCAGAGAACAACTTGCAAGAACTCTGGAAGCTCTAATTATAACACAAAGAGTCTCCCAAGAATTCTGAAAAATCTACAGCCATGAAAGAATAAAAAAAGATGAACAGGACCTTTTAAAAATTAAAAACTTAAAAAAAAAGAATTAAGAACTTCAAAAACTTCTCCAACAGGGTAAAAAGGGAAGCCACAGACTGAGGAAAAATATTTGGTAATGACATGTCTGTTAAGGAACATATATCTAGAATTTTTAGAATACTCGAGCACCTCAAGGTAAGGTAAACAACCCAATTGCAAAATGGGCACAATATATGAACAGAGACTGCACCTAAGATGGTATTCTGACAGTGAAAAAACATATGAAGAAATGTTCAAAATCCTTTGCTCTTAGAGAAATACAAAACATCTATGAGACATCATCTACCCAAGTAATAAAAGAAAGGCTCAACAGAGCAACAAACAACAAATTACTGGTGAGGTTGTGGAGAAATTGGAATGTTTATTTACTGTTGGAGGGAGGATAAAATAGTGCAATCTCTATAGAATGCATTATGGTATTTTCTCAAAAAGTTGTTCTACTAAGAATATATGCTAAAGAAACCAGAACTTCCACCCAAATAGATATATACACACTCATGTCCATTGTTGTGTTGTTCACAATAGCAAATTGATGGAAGCAGCCCAAGTGCCCATCAACAAACAAATGGATAGAGATGATATGATATATTCTCATAATGGAATACTACACAACACTGAAAAACAAAGAACTCATAAAATATTATAGAAAATGGATGACCCTGGGAGATATTATGTTGAGTGGAATATCTCATTTACTAAAGGACAAATACTGTTTAATGCCACTGTTATAAAAGAAGACTAACATTGAGGGTTGGGGATAAACTAAGAGAAGAGGGAGTAAATAGTAAGCACTGCATTGGAACATACGAGGGAAATAATTGTTTAAATGGAATATATGATTAAGTATCATTTGCATGACAACAGTCCAGAATAAGCAGTGCATAGCAAAGTGGACTGGGGGCTGGGGGGAGGAAATTGTGCAGCAATGAATACACTTTTTAAAAAGAAAAGCAAACTGGGGGAGGGGGAGTGAGAAAAATGTGCAATAATGAATGAATGCCAATCCAGGTTTCTATAAACGTTTTGCTAAAATCAACATAAAATAATTATATATGTAATAGCATCATTATAGATGGTGAAGAAACTGAGATTATTAACAGCTTTAGTTTGATTGGCTCCACAGTCGACACTTTTGGTACCAGCATTCAGGAAATAAATTGCATTGGGAAAGTCGGCTGTCAAAGACCTCTTCAAAGTACTAAAGAGCAACAATGTCAGTCTGAAGACTAAACTGTACCTGATCCAGGCCATGACCTTTGCAATTACTTTTTATGCATCAGAAAGCTGGACAATGACTAGGGATGATCAAATAATTGATGCCTTTGAGCTGTGATGCTAGAGAAGAGTATTGAATATATCATGGACTACTAGGAGAACAAACATTGATATCACATGCAAGCAAGATTCTGCTGAAGATTATCCAAAAAGCACTGGAACAACACATCAGCAGAGTACTGCCAGAAGTCCAGGCTGGGTTTAGAAGGGGTCGTGGTACTAGGGATATTGTTGCTGATGTTAGATGGATTTTGGCTGAAAGCAGAGAATACCAGAAGAATGTCTATTTGTGTTTCATTGATTATGCAAAGGCATTTGACTGTGTGGATCATAACAAACTGTGGCTGACTCTGAGAAGAATGGGAATCCCAGAACACCTAATTGTGTTAATGTGAAATCTATACTTGGACCAGGAAACAGTCATCAGAACAGAACAAGGAAACACTGCATGGTTCAAAATTGGGAAGGGTGTATGCCAGGGATGTGTCCTATTTCCATACCTTTTCAACCTATATGCAGAACCGATAATCCGGGAGGCTGGGCTGTACCAAGAGAAGTGTGGCACCAGTATTGAGGAAGATTCAACAACAGTCTGCACTATGCAGATGACAGAACCCCGCTTGCTGAAACTGAGGAGGACCTGAAACGATTGCTGCAGAAGGTCAAGGACTGCAGCCTTCAATATGGATTGAGTCTCAATAGCAAGAAGATTGTCAGCACTGGGCCAATTGGCAGCATCAGAATGGATGTGAAGAAAGTACTGACGAGCAATGCTGTCATTCTGGATACTAAGGTGAGCCTGATACAGGCCATCATCTTTGCAAATCACTTTCTGTGTATCAGAGAGCTGAACTAGGGAGGACAGAAAGAGAATTGATGACTTTGAGTTGTGGTGTTGGAGAAGGGTGTTGAATATATCATGGACTGCTAAGAAAATGAACAGGTTCATCCCAGGGAGGGTTAAACCAGGCTGCTCCTTGGAGGCAAGGATTCTGAGTCTTTGTCTGACATACTTTGGACATGTTGCAAGGAGGGACCAGTCCTTGCAGAAGTATGTCATGCTTGGGAGGGTGGAGGGACAGCGAAGGAGAGGAAGGCTCTCTATGAGGTGGATTTATTCAGTGACTAGGGTAATCAGTGTATGTGTGTCAGAGACAGTGAGATTGGCACAGGATAGATCAGGGTTTAGGGCTGTTGTACATATGGTCGCTATGAGTCACAGGTGACTCGACAGTACATAACAACAACAAAATATATAGAAAGAAACTAATCCACCCATTTTTCTGTACACAATTCAAAGTAATGTTACCAGACCTGGCATGTTAAAATAAAACATACTGAATTAACTTTGAATTTTAAAAAACTACAGGGGAAGGTGCTCTAGGAGGTGGATTGATTCAGTGACTGGGATAATCAGGATGGGAGTGTCAGAGACAGTGCGATTGGCACATGACAGAGGAGAGTTTAGGGCTGTTGTACATATGGTCGCTATGAGTCGCAAGCGACTCGATAGCATATAACAACAACAACACAACAACATTTATTTAATTCATTATTTAGCTTTTAGTATAAGTATGCCTCAACTATCACATATCACAGATTGTACTAAAACCAATTTGCTGATTAATGTAAATTTAAATTTAATTCTGAAACACTTTAAACCAAAGCTACATATTTTGTTATTTCCACTAGCTACGTAGAAAATCTCATGGAGAATACATAATTTTAAATGTCCAAAAATCTTGAGTAATTACCAATTTGAGAAAATCCAACACCATAAAGGTTGATCTACTTAAATCTCCTTCAATTAAAACATCAAGAAGATCCATATTTTAGAATATTTATCATTGATTATCAGTAAGGTACCAAATAATTTTTTTTCTTCAGGTGCATGGTAGCCTTTAAAAAATTGTTCTGATTTATTTACAAAGTTTGGATACATTGCTTTTCACAAAAAATCCTTTCAATTTCCTTCACCACATCCACCCATTGAATTATGCAACCTTATGATTAACATCCTACCCCCCTACCCATCCTTAACACTCTATTTCCACCCTCCTCCCTGCTTTGCATCTTCATACTCATTCTGCAATATATGTTTTAAACAGTATTTGCCCTTGTGGGACTGAGTTATTTCACTAAGTATAGCGCTCTCTAGTCCCTCCCAATTTAGGTAGTCATTTACAAAATGATTGCTTCTGCCAAATAATTTACTTTTAAAGAGTAATATCATGAAAAGGAATGGAAACATATATTGTGATTGTTGAGAAATAAAGGATACTCAGTAAGTACAGTTGTTTTTGTTGTAGTTGTTGTTATGTACCGTTGGGTCACCTGCGACTCATAGTGATTCTATGTACAGCAGCTCTGAAGCCTGCCCTGTCCTGAGCAAGTCTCACTAACTCCGACACACCTACCACCATTGCTCTATTTATTGTATCAATCCAGCTCATCCAGGATCTTCCTTTCCTGCGCTGTCACTCTACCATTCTGAGTACGATGTCCTTCTCTAAGGATCAGGCCCTTCTGGCCACATGCCCAAATTATGTGAGACAAAGCTTCAAAATCCTAGCCTCCAAGGAGAAACTTGGTTTCATTCTTTCCCAGACAGACCTATTTGTTTTCTTGGTGGTTCATAGTTTGTTCAAAACTCTTCTCCAGCACCATAACTCAAAGACATCAATTCTTCTGCCATTTTTAGTCACTGTCCAGCTTTCTTATGTATAGCAAGTAGTTATGAAGACCATGGCCTTAGTCTCTAGACTGACATCATTGCTTTTCAGTACTCTGGAAAGGTACCTGACAACAGATATACCTAGTACAATTTGTCTTTTGATTTCCTGTCTGCTGGTGCCAGGAGTGTTGATTGTGGAGCTGAGCAAGTTGTCATTGTTAGCAACCTCAATCTCTTCTCAATCATTGTTCTGCCAATTGGTCAAGTGGTAAACTCCATCTCACATACTTTGGGTATGTGGCCAGGAGGAACTAATCTTTTCAGAAGGATATCATTCTTGGAAGGGTGGAACAACAGTGCAGGAAAGGAACATCCCAGATGAGATGGATTGATATAGTAACTGGGGCAATGAGGGTAGGCGTGTTGGAGCCAGTAAGACTGGCTCAGGACAGGGCAGACTTCAGAAGTGTTGTACATAGGGTCGCTATGAGTTGCTAGAAATTCCACGGCTCATAACAACAACAACAACATTCATAGTTTTGGTGCTGGAAGAGAGTATTGAATGTACAATAGATCGCTAAGAGAACAAATAAATCTGACTTATGGAGAGTGAAACCAGGCTGATTCTTTCTAGCCAGGATCTGGAAGCTCCATAAGACATACTTTGGGCCTGTTGCAAGGAGAGATTAATCCTAGAGAGGGACTACCTCCCTTGGGAGGGCAGAAGGACAGTGCAAGAGAGGAAGAGCTTGTAGGAGATGGTTGAATCAGTGTCTGGAGTAAAGAGGTAGGTCAGAGATGATCGAATTGGCTCATAATAGAGCAGGATTCAGATATGCTTTACATCAGGTAACTATGATTCAGAATCTACTCAACAATACATAACAACAACAACAACAACATGATTAATTGTCCAGTTCTTAGGTCAAATTGGGAAAAATAACTTTTAGTAATTATTATTAGATATTTTATATCCAATAATCCCTGAATTTTGGAAAATATTGTAACATTTGTTTTCTTTTTGAAAATGAAATGTAAAACTGCTACTCAAGGAAGTGTAACCAGTTTTTTCTTCTAGCCTCAGGACTTTTACCTTAAACAGGTGATACAGGCATGTTCTTAAGAAGCTGAGGCAATATGCAAAGATGGCAAATTCATTTAGACCAACGCTACTTTCTCAAAAGGTACTTTGTTGAGAGTCTTTCTAAAATAATTTTGTGTTTTAGATTTACTTGGTTTTAACACCAAACTTAGTTCTTCTTATTAAGGTACAATGAAAAGTATCTTAGTGGCACTAAGATTCCAGGTTTGGATCTCTTGTTTGGCGTTAAGAAAAGTGAAGAAAAGCAAAGGTGATAAGTATCAAGAACTAATGGACCACTCCCTGGGACCAGAATTAGAGGATATCCAGCTCTAAGTGCTGATTTTCTCCAGAGATTACAATAGAATGTCCTGGACATAGTGAAGAAGAATATAGACTATAATGCAACATAATTTTGTTGTTGTGTACTGTAGAGTCAAAACATATTAGTTTGTTTCTAGGGAGAGAGGGATTGGGCTTATTTTTAAGAAGAAAAAAAAAAGCTTGCTTGCTTGTCTTAGAGAGATTGGTGGAACATATGTGACAATGACCCTTCATCACCCTCTAAGCCTGGAACTGTATTTATTCCTGTGATTTCACTTCCAGTCAAATAGTAGATAGACCTATAAGGTGAATAACATTGCTCCTTAGAATAATCATCTGTACAAGAACAAAAGAGCAACATTTACCCAAGAATAAAGCATTAAGCTTAGAACTAATCTTACTCCTATGGTTTAACATTCAGACAAACAACAGACAGGCTTATAAGGTGAAAAGCACCACTACTTCTTACATAAACCATGTAAGAACAAAAAAGCAAGCAGCATTTACCCTAGGATAATGCTCAGGAAGGATAGGAAAGAAAGATTAAGGTAGACGGTAAACACACAGAGAGGATATTTAAAGAGTGTTTTTACATTTTGTGAATTCAAATCTATGGTATGAGGAAAAAATGTTGGTGTTTATTGTGTACCACCAAACCAGAACCAACCCAGAGCCTGACCTTCCGGTGGGTGTTCAGAGGCAATAATCAAATGGGAGGAGATTGTGGAGCAATTGATGGATTTGAACTGCATGCTTTTGGGATTGCAACACAGCTCCTTACCATTAGGCCACTAGAGTTCTAAGTAGTTGAACTGAAACCTGGTTTTCTCTGTAAACTTCCACTCAGATCTCAATAAAATACACACACACATGCGTTGGTGGCTTAGTGGCAAAGAGTGATGTTACCAACTCAAAGACACATGCTTTGAATCCACCAGCTGCTCCACTGAAGAAAGATGGATAATCTTGTCCTGTGAGATCTACACCCCCTGAAATTCTGATAAAAGGTCAGCTATGAGTTAATTCCAACTCAAATCTACATAACTACATATGTGTGTATATTTAATATTTGTTGTTGTTGTTGTTGTTAAGTGCTGTTGAGTCACAGGCGACTCATAGCGACCCTATGAAGGAGAGTCCTCAACTCTTGGGTACCTTTCATCCTCTCTCCAGGTTCACAGGGTTTCCGGAGGCAAGCTATTATGGAAGTGGATGCCACTCCTCCTTCCAAGCTTGTTTTCATCGGGGAGCTCCACCCCACTCTCTGTCCGCCATTAACGCATTTGACACATCAGTGTCACAGTGTTCAGCCTCACAGCATGTTAACATATTTTAATTTTTTTTTTATTCTCCAGAAAGCTAGAGATCTCCTGACCTGCAATATCATTCACTCTGCTGACAGACTGGTCCTGGGGTCCAGGATAGTAAGCAACCCCAAAGGACATTTGCTCAATTATGAGGAACTCTACGAACTTATAAAGGTCATAATTATTAACTGCTATGAATTTCTCAAGGAAAATTGTTATGCAAACATGTATTTGGAATATCACAGTTGACATGCAAAATGCCAAGCACTTGGTAATATACCACTATAACTTTTAGACATATGAAGCAATATTTATTCATGTAGACTGGCTAGATATACTTTTGAACATATTTTACACACTTATGCATTTATGCCGTGTGATCTATAGTTTAAAAGCTAAGAGAATCATAAAATCACATCTTGGTGCCTCAAAAAATGTTCTACCCATAAGTGTGGACAAGTTTCAAGTAAGGAAATGCAAAATACATTCTATATATGTTGTGAAACAGATGGAGTTTATGAGTTACTTATTTTCCTCTCCTGCCCCATAGAAATATGTAAAAGGAATCCAAATTAGAATTAATTGGTAGGCTGCCCCAGGCCCACAAGGAAAGTGAAAAAGTTATGAAGAGAGAAGAAGACAATGATCACCTAAACTATTGTGTCCTAACAAAGGGTCAGCAAACCCAGAGAAAGTGAGTATAGTTAGTGCCTTGTGCAGTTAAACCTGTCCTATTTGCAATGATAGATTGGAAAAGAACTGATATTGGGGGGCAGGTAATAGCAGAGTCTTCTTTTGTCTTAGCACTTCCCTGAAATATTAAGATGACAGCCATTCATCTGTGGGTGTGTTGCTCATATAATCTACTCACATATCCCAGGGGGAAGTGAATTTTCTAGTTAACCAAAGGTTAGTCCTTGACTATCAACTTGAATTATTTTAATAGAACTATTTTAAAATGTATTATATTCTCTATTTCTGTGACTATAATAACTGTCTTTCAGTCTCTTTGTACACACACACACACACACACACACACACACATTATTTATATCTCAATATTGAGGAATTTGCATTGTTGTTGTGGTGGTTATGTGCCGTCGAGTCGTTTGCGACTCATACCGACCCTATGTACAACAGCCCTAAACCGTGCTCTATCCTGTGCCAATCTCATTGCCTCTGACACACCCATCCCGATTACCCCAGTCACTGAATCAATCCACCTCATAGAGGGTCTTCCCCTCCTGCATTATCCCTCTACTCTACCCAGCATGATGTCCCTCTCCAAAGACCTGTCTCTCCTTACAACATGTCCAAAGTATGTCAGGCGAAGCCCCAGAATCCTTGCCTCCAAGGAGCAGCCTGGTTTAACCCTCTCTACGATGAACCTGTTTGTTTTTTTGGCAGTCCATGGTACATTCAATACTCTTCTCCAGCACCACAGCCCAAAGGCGCGAATACACACACACACACACACATTATTTATATCTCAATATTCAGGAATTTGCATAGGCCAATTAATAATTTATTTTCTAAGAATCGGTACAAAAGTAGTTCCTCTAGATCAGAGAGTAAAAATGTCCCAAATGTACAATTTTTCCATGCTACTGGAGCACCCCCTCCATCTCCAAAATCATCTCCCCATTTCCTCCTCCATCCATCAGTATTCCCTGTCTCATCTCTTGGTTCTATAATTTTCAGAACTCATAAATCAACAAAAAAATTGTTCATTTGGTTGTGGTAACTGACAAGTAAATAAATCCGTTTGCTAGACATTAGTTTGGAGGCTTCTCTTAAATCATATACCTGCATGGGTCTCAGAAACCCAAATCAGCAGGTCAGACAGAAAGCTGTGCAAGATTGTGGAAGCTGACACATGAGGTGAGACAATTAATTAGATCAAGTTCTAAGATCCAGCAGTCAGACGATGATGAGTAGATGCAGGATGTCAAGTCAATGAGAGAGGACTTTGTCACAGCTTGTACGTGGACACGGGCCTCAAGGGAGAGCATGATCATGAGGCCGTACAAGGGTCTGTTGGGGAAGGGGGTAATTGGCGTTGCACACTCTAGTAAAGTGGTGACTCAAAATGCTTTCTATTGTAATTCTGCCTTATTAACATAGCAAACAACTAATTCTAAATGGAACCATAAGCACAGATAGGTAAGTTAAGTTTTACACTACATCACAAAATAGAGAACTATGGCTAGAAGGGCCATGTTAGGTAAATCACTCCACTACAATTGAAATAGAGCTTTAAATGCTATAGTTAAATTCTTACACCTGCTCATTTTATTTTCTTTTTATAGTTTGCCTTTTATTTTTTCTTCCTTCCAATCAGAATGTTATTTGAGATCATTCCTAATATCAGTGTACATGTTCCTCCTGATTTTCAGCTTCTAATTTATTATGAGGACAAATCCATATAACCAACTTGATTTGTCTTGAATAAGAACTTTGTGATGAGAGAGTATCTTTTCTAAGAAAAAAAAAAAGAACCTTTGTGAATTCTGTGAAAGGCACTGATGACAGCAGTTTAAAGGAAAATAACATTTGATTCTGTTCTTAAATATGTGGTGTTGTCTCATGAATGAATCTTACAAAATTCCATGTATGTGAGAATTGTTGTTGTTGTTGTTGAGTACTCTCTAGTTCCAACTGACTTACAGCTGACCCTTCAGTGAGGTTTCAGAGGCAGTAAATAGCATGGAAGGATTGCTCATCTCTCTCCCATGGAGCAGCCGGTGAATTAAAACTGCATACCTTGAGTTAGCAGCACAGTCCCTTACCACTACACCTTCTGAGCTTCCCAAGTAAGAATTAATACCAGCAAACCTGTGTTCTAATACTCTCATATAGTTGGACAACTCTTTGTTTCACTTGATCTAGTAAATGTCGAAATTAGGAAATTCTCTAATACTGCTTCTATTGGACTTCTTATTTTTCATTATTACCTAACTCAGGAGGCACTGGAAAGCATTATGGTGAGTGAATTAACTCAGTCCCACAAGGACAAATATTCTAGAAAACCACTACTGTAGGATGAGTATAAGGATCCAAGGGTGGAAGGGAAGAGGGTGGAAGCAAAGGGATGAAGATGTGCAGGGGGAAGGGGCATTAATCATGGATGGGTTTGTACAATTTAATGGATGGCGGGGGGCGGTGAGTGAAATTGGAAGAATTTGTTCTGGAAAACAATGTCTTCAAATTTTGTAAATAAACTAGTATAGTTTAAAAAAAAAAATTAAGGGCCTAAAGAAAATGTCCAGTCCTTGCCACTCTACCTAAAAGAAGCAGTGCTACGCATTTTATGCAGTAGTCAGTTTCCTCTGGTTTTTGTAGACAGAACATGGGCTTCAGAGCTTAAAGATCTAATTGTGAAATCTGCACTGAATCACTGATATTAAAAAGAGTGTGTTAAAGTATTTCATTTCCATGCACCCTAATTTCCTTGATTATAAAATAAGACTGTTTAGGCCAACATCATTATTTTAAGGTTCCAAAGGTGGGGGGAAATGAATGTAAAATATGAAATGTGGTGAAATTAAAATATTATATAGAAGTTCAAACATAATTTCTAAATTATACCTGTGTAAACTTTTCATTTTAAATTGGCCCTCTGAACCCTCAGTTTGCCTTGGAACTGAGTATATTATTATAAGTGCTTGCTTAGTGCCACAGAGTCCCTGAGAGCTGCGAACTGCTAGGCGCTGGACTATTAAGTGATAAGTAGGTGGACAAAGGTGTGCCTGATCCAGGCCTTGATTGTCACAATTACTTGTTATGCATCAGAGAGCTGGACAATGAATAAGGGTGATAGAAGAACTGATGTCTTTGAGCTATGGTGCTGGAGAAGAGTATTGAACATACCATGGACTGCCAAGAAAACAAACAGGTTTGTCCTGGAGAAGATGAAATCAAGTTGCTCTCTGGAGGCAAGAATTTTAAAGGTCTGTCTCACGTTCTTTGGACATGTTGCCAGGAGGGACCAATCCTTGGAGAAGAACATCATGCTTGGAAAGATGGAAGGAAATAAAGATCCTGGATGAGATGATTTGACACAGTAACTCGGGTAATGGGAGTAGGAATGTTGGAGACAATGAGACTGGGTCAGGATATGACAGGGTTCAGGGCTATTGACAGTGTTTAGGGTTATTGTCTATTGGGTCACTGTGAGTCATAGTCAACTATAAACAACAAGTGAACCAAGTCAACACAGAGGCAGCTCAGAATACAGGACTAACGTTCTGTCTTCAAGTGGTTATAGTCAAGAAAAACCCCTCCAAAGCAATTCTACTCTGCAACTCACTGCCATGAGTCATAACCACCTGGACAGTCAGTGATCGACAACTAAAACAACTATGTGCCAAGCACTCTACTGGTTTCAATTCACTTATGGTCCATAAGCTCTGAAAAGAAAATGTTGTAATAGCTTTTATAACACTATATCTATTTCTGATTTTCTATTACATTCTTAACTCACTTACTATTGATTTAGTGTCTCTGTTTCACCAAAAGAATAGAGATTTTATGACAATTTTATTTGTAAAAACCCCAAATTTGAAATAATGGTTGAATAATTTATGGTGCATCTTTATAATGGAATAATTTCCAGGAGTCAAATGGGAAAAACATTTGATACAGCATCTTAATAGTTACTAATTGAATCATGCTAAATGGGGAAAAATGACTAATTTCAGAAAATTGTATATTGTTTGATTTCATATTTTTTCTTTCTTGGCACAATTATAAAGATAAGCAAAATTTTTAAGCTGTAATCTTTACAGAAACAGAGAACCATGCTTTTTCTCTCATGAAAACATGGGAAAGTATAAACAACTGACCTTTTCGTCAGCAGTTCAGATCTTAACCCACCTGCCATCAGGTTTGCAGATGAGTGATTTTCAGAGATGGGGGTGGAGGAAGTTACAGCATAAAGGGACAGGACAAAACCAAGTAAATTCCGTGTCTTGGTGCCGTGTTGGTTACAGGAATCTACATGAAATGTCATAAAAACACAAAAACACATACACATTTTTTTTTCTTTTTCCACTAGTTTATTTATAAAATTCAAATGCAAATTTGAAACTATGGAAGTATTTAAAACCTGATGAAATCTGAGCGACTTACTCAGATTTACTGTGGCTTATTTTGTCAGTATCATTTTCCTAGTTTTGATGGTGTGCCTTAATTACGCTATGGTCACCATTCAAGAAGCTGATGATATACACATCAGACCCCTGGATGAACAATTATTTAAAAGTATAAAAGTCAACATTAGCCTGTGGTGTTAGACTAAAAATATGCTTAAATAAAAATTTTTTGTTTATAAAATATTTTTACATGTTGTCCCAAGTGCTTTTCTCAGCAGTTCTTGAAAACATATTGGAGAAGAAATTATCCTGCCAATCTTATAGGTGAGAAATAGACTAGGAAAGAATGAAAAAAGAACAAATGGCTCCTTGATAACCAAAGTGGTACATCTGTGAAAGGGACCTGCAGTTGTTGCTGTATGCCAGTCAGTCAATTCCTATACATATGCTCCCTCTATAACAGAGCCGAACTGCCTTGTATGATGTCCTAAGCTGGTATCTTTGCAAAAGCAGATCCTGTAGTGACACTGGAAAGCTAGAATAGTTTGATTAGCTCTTACAAAAGGAACCTCACTCCTGATTTTCAAGTCTGGAGATCTTTTACTATAAAATATATTAACTATGGCTAGATAGATGTTGGCTGAAAGGAGAGAGTACCAGAGGAATGTCTATCTATGTTTCATTGACTATGCAAAGACATTTGACTCTGTGGATCACAACAAATTGTGGCTGACTCTGAGAAGAATGGGAATCCCAGAACACTTGATTGTGTTTGTGTAAAACCTATACTTGGACCAGGAGGTGGCAGTCAGAGCAGAGAAAAGAGACACTATATGATTCAAAATCAGGAAGGGTGTATGCCAGGGATGCATCCTGTCTTTCAATCTATATGCAGAACGGATCATCCAGGACTCTGGGCTCTATTAGGTGGAGTGAGGCATCAGGATAGGAGGAAGAATCATCCACAAGCTGTGTTATTCAGATGACACAATCCTGCTTGTTGAAACTGAGGAGGGTCTGAAGCGCTTGCTGCAGAAGGTCAAGCACTGCAGCCTTAAATATGGACTGAAACTCAACATAAAAAAAACCAAATATTCTCACCACTGGACCAATTAGCAATATTGTGATAGATAGTAATGAGACTGAGACTAATAACAGCTTTAGTTTGCTTGGCTCCACAATCAACAATCTTGGTACTATCAGCTAGGAAATCAAAAGACAAATCGCACTGGCAAAGTCTGCTGTCAGGGATATCTCCAGAGTACTGAAGAGCAGCAATGTCAGTCTGGAGACTAAGGTGCCCTTGATCCAGGCCATCGTCTTTGCAATTACTTGTTGTGCATCAGAAAGCTGGACGATGTCTAGGGCTGATAGAAGGAGAACTGATGTTTTAGGGTTGTGGTGCTAGAGAAGAGTATTGAACATACCATGGACTGCTAGGAGAACAAACAGGTTTGTCTTGGAGAGGATGGAACCAGGCTGCTCCTTGGAGGCAAGGGTTCTGAAGCTCTGTCTAATATATTTTGGGCATGTTGCAAGGAGGGACCAGTCCTTGGAGAGGGGCATCATACTTGGGAGGGTGGAGGGACAGAACAAGAGAGGAAGACCATGAATGAGATGGATTGATTCAGAGACTGGTATAATAGGGTTAGGTGTATCAGAGACAATAAGGTTGGCACAAAATGGAGCAGGGTTCAGAGCAGTTGTACGTAGGGCCGTTATGAATTACAAGTGCCTCGACTGGACATAACAACAATACGATGAGAGGCTTTAGGTTTTAACAGGCGCTATATAAATGATGGCTTTTTTTGGTCAAATTCGGGTTATCTTGAGCCATCAAGCTCACTTCCTAGATGGGAACACTCCCCGGACTCACAATTTCCTCTCTAGCTCCACAATTACCTTCTTATGCCTAGATACATTTTAGCTACCACCCAAACAAAATCAATCATAGGGGGATTACATTCATACCACTGTCTTCTGTAGGTTTGTTATTCTTCAACTTCAACTACAGTAAACCCATTGAGACCTACTAACCTCATTTGTCTTCTAAGCTGTCCCAGGTACAAGTTAAAGCCATAATAGGAACTGCCTATTAGCTGACCTGATGCATCACCAATGTTCCTATGCTTTCTTTGGATCTTTTCGAGGCAGCCAGAATCTTTGTCTCTACTGTGAAGTTGTGCTTAAAACCTAATTAATCCCTAGACTTTGAGGAAGTGGTGTCTGAGATGAGAAATCAAGGTTATACATATCTTGCTCAGAGGAACAGTTATGGGCAAACAAGCTGTTCCTCTCACATTTTTGCAAAGCAAATTTATGTTCACTAACTTTGATTCTTGTTGTAAATGAGAAGTGTATGAAGGTCTAGCAATGCGCTTTTCACCATATGGGTACCCATATGTTTCTCCCCCATTGCTTGAGTATATTTTCACTTTAGCATGCACATATGCCTGTATTTTTGCAACTTAACAATATTAAAACTAATCCCATTTATGCTCCTTTTGGGTAAGTTGATTGAGTCATAAATTCTTGAGAATCTCTTCCTTGGGAGGCTGAACTTCTTTTGTGTGAACAGTGGGAGGGCAAACTGAGCTATCCCAACAAGTGGAGGCAGACAATATCATTATGCAGCTGATGTCCCTGATCCAGACCCTCAGAAACAGGAATCTAACCCTGGAAGATTAGAAAAAAGACAAAGCCCTGACTAAACAGCTTTTTTTACAAAATGTAATTAATAATACCCTCAATTACCCTTTCACAGGACCTTGATGGAACAGGTCCTAGAGCAAATGATCCTGATGAAGTATGATTCTTCATATGTGACTAGACTTAATGCAAACATTCCTCATGCATCAATTGACAAATATAAATATATATATATTAAACATAA
>NW_006399870.1:7585480-7594184 GCF_000299155.1 Elephantulus edwardii
TATATGTTTTAAATTTATTTATTTATTTATCAGAAACCAGGTAGCTGAAAATTGGGCATTGGTACACACAGTACTTGGCTTCCTCAGGCATTATAGATGTTACATTGGCTGTTATTTAATATGTCATAGCAAATTAAAAGCTTAACTAGCTCAGAAGTAAAATTGGAATTGAAAAGGTGTCCACTGATGCCTGCTGTTGGTTGTAAAGCCTTTACTTTTTTAGTTTTAGTTCTTATTCATTCAGTCTTTCATTAACTTGATATAAAAATAATTACACTTCCTAGCTCCTCAGAGAAGAAGATAAGATGGGTTGACACACAGTGACTTCAACAATGGGCTTGAGCATGATGGAGATAATGACGATTGCACAGGCCAGGTCATCTGATGTTTATAGGATTGCTATAAGAGGCTATTACTTGGAGAGAGACATCAGGCTTGGAAAGCTGGAGGGCTGGCAAAAGAGAAGAAGACACTCACCAGATTGATTGGCACAGTGAGTGCTGCAAAGAGCTCTATCTGGGATGTTAGAGATGATATGGATGGCACAGGATAAGGCAGGGTTTAGATTTGTTGTGTCTAGGGTCACTAAGAGTTGTGCCTAGTGAGATGAAACTTAACAACTGCAACAATGAGTCATAATCAACTCAATAGCACCAAACAACCACAACACCACCTCAGAAACAGTGGTTTATAGAACTTATAGTGTGTGCAATATGGGAAATAAGTATTAAATAAATAACAAAATTAGGTGGCTTCAAAGTAATATAACTGCTGCCACTAAGAGTGGTCTACTGGGAAATGTCTTCCTAGAGGTAATGAGGTTTGGGCAGGGTGTCTGGAGATACTCAAACTCAACCTATTGCCAACTCATAGATGTTCTCCAGGGAGGTTTCCTGAAGCTATAAATTGCACAGGAGTAGATTACTTATATTTCTCCCATGGAACTACTCATAGATTTAAACTGGCAAACATGTACTACCTTTGCATAATAGTGCAACTCATTAAGGACAGTGCCCACAGAGTTAGCCTTACTGGAAGATGTGTAGGAGTTGGAGTTGGGTTGCATATGCATCTTTCTAAGCTAAGAGAAAAGCATATCCAAATGTTGTTGGTATAAGGGTGTGCGATTCTTCAAGAAGCAAGGTATTGTATTGTATTGTATTGTATTGTATTGAAGACTTAGCATGTAGCAGAGGGAATGTGGAGACATGAAGCAGTCAGAAGCCAGATCACAAAACGTTCTTTACATTTAGATCGTTGTTCTAAGAACAGTAGAAAGTGCACAGGTATTTTCAAATAAAAACGTTTGTAAATGAGATGTTTTGTGTTTTGATTTAAATAGGAGTACTTTGTTGTTGATATATTCATCCGTACTCTAAAAATAGTCAGTAAACCTTTCCAGTAATACTCCCATCTAGTAAATAGAAAGAGGTTAGTAATAATATGCCTCCCTTATAGAGGAAGGGGAAATGGAATTTTATAGTATCTGTTCCACTACTATTTAAAATTATGCTGTGAGGATGGACATTACATGTATCATAGCAAATGAGAAGCTCGACTAACTCAAAAGTAAAATTCTAATTGGAAGGGAATCCATTACTATGCTGCTTTCTGTTGTAAGCTTCTCTAGGCAATTGCTATACCAAATTATGCTATTCAAATCAGTTGGGCACTGATAAAATTAAGGCCAACTTTACAACTACTGTGGATCTAATTGGCCTCAGCAGTGGGCCTATAGTGACTCTTGCTGCTGAACAAGAATTATGGACTTCCATAGAAAATCGTAAGTAGCCTGGTTTCTCAGTAACACCCAGCAATCAGACTTGCATGTTGCTCAGTGCCATTAAGTCAGATCCCTTTCATACCAACCCTGCAAAACCCAGTCCCCCGTCATTCTCACGACTGCTGCTGTGTTTAAACCCATGTGCCAGACACTGTCATTGAAGCTCATTAAGGGAATTTCTCTGATTTGTTGATCATCCATGCTAAGCCTAACATGCTTTTCCAGGGACTAGCTGTTACTGATAATATGCCTGAAGTGTGTGAGACAAAGTCTCACCATCCTCAATTCTACGGAGCATTCTTTCTTCACTTCTACCAACACAGTTTTATTTGTTCTTTTGGCAGTCTGTGATATATTCAAGATTCTTCAAGAACACCACAATTTTTCACCTGGAGATAAGATACGTTAATTTAGACACTGAACACGTTCATCTGCCCAGATGTTGAGGAACCCCAGAGAACCTTGATTCTTTCTCCCTCCTTGATGATCACCCTTGATGACAGATTTACAAGAACTTCAAGGTCACTTACACCCACCTGGCCTCCATGGTGTTTTGTTGCCATAGAGATATACATTTCTTTATAAAAACCTTTGCATACTGGGTAAAACGTCTTACAAGTCTTCTTTCCTTGCTTAAGCTATTTAAATTTCTGTCACAAAGTAGTTCTGTAAATTCAATATGCAAACCATGTATAAGGCAGTGTGTAAGTGAGGTGAATAAAGCATAGGTCCTGCTATTAACTCACAGAGCAACAGAAGAGAGACAGTAAATACAAAACTGTAACAGTGTGTTGAGGGTCAAATCCCTTCCAAGCATTCCTCCTTTCTGCACAAAATAAGTAGTGGAGGATACCTGGAGGTCTTATTTTGCTTTTGATGTTTTGGGGTTTTTAAAAAATATTTTTAATACAATATATATTTATGGCATATTCTTCCCATTTATTTATTTTTTTTCATTCATTGATTGTTGCACATTTTTCTTCCTGCCCACCCTTCCCCCCCAGTTAGCCTTTTCTCTTTGAAAAGAAAAAAATCTTTCATTGTTATACAATTGACCCACACACACACCCTCCCAAGTCCACAGCCCACTTTACTATGTATTTCTTTTGTAAACTACTGTGTTTGTCATGTTGAAAAAGAGCTGTGATGTTGTTTATAAGTTCTGGATGAGTTCTTGAGGGGCTTTACATTTAAATTGATTAGAATCGGTCTGAAACACATACTCTGGCTCTGCTTCCAAGCTATACAGTATTTAACAGCTTCAGATCATCAGTGATTTAGTAGATCCCATTGCACTACACTGACCTGGATGATGAGGGCTAGTGTGGTGATAAAATTCTCATGGTCTTTGTGGGAACCCCAAGCTTCCATTTACAGCCACGGCACCACATTCACAGCCACCACTGGTTTATCAGAGGAGGCTCCTGTGTTGCTATGATGCTGAACAGCTTTTAGCAGAACTTTCAGACAAAAATGAAATGGGAAAGAAGACCTGCTGATCTATAGCTGAAGATCAGTTGGTAAAAGCCTTTATGGATCACAATAGTCCATACTGAGACTAGCCATGGCACATCTTCATTGCAAGGCAGTGCTTTGTTCCTCTGTGCAGGGGCAGTGATTCAAAGGAAGCTAATAATGAGCTAGGCATGTTGAGCTCCTACCACTCTGAGTTAACTTTCTGAAGGTCAAATAATTAGTTTGTCTTAGTTAATGATTTCATTAATATTCTCTCAAGGTACAATGCTCTCCCCAGCAGGTGTGACCCCTCTCTCTTCACTCTACTTACGCAGGTCCATTGCAAGACTCTGACACCTGACAGCCATGGCATTCTAAAATCTCAAGTATGAACACAGCATGTTCTGTTTCCTTTTAAAAAATCTTTTGTAAATTGTGATGGGAGTGAAAGTTTACAGAGCAGTTTGGTCTGTTTCCACTCAACCAGTCATACATTTCATTTAATAACATTTATAAACAATATCCACAATGTAACTGCCTTTCCCCCACTTTCTCCTTGTAATTCTCATCTCCATTAATCCTTCTACCTCTCTAGCTTTTGGTTTAGAAAATGCTCCTCTTTTTACCTTATGTGGATGGTTATTTTAAGGAGTGCTTCCACGTTGGTTCTTATAGAAAGTTGAGTGCCCAGGGCGTATTTGGTTCCAGATTTATTATAGTCTTGGAGCTTCTGCAAGTATCTATCAGACCAAAGAGCCTGACTCTTTTGAAATAGTTTTAGCTTTATTGCACATTTGTCCCCACTCCTCTCAAGGTCTTATATTGTGATCCTTGTTAGAGTGATCCATCTTCATAGCTGTGTACCTAGAATTGAAATTGCTGGACTACAAGGTAATTTCCATTTCCAAATTTAAAAAAGAATTAAAATTTAAAAAAACTTCTTTCCCTAATGGCTTCACTATTTTGCCCTTCCACCAACAATGTATGAGAGTTCCAATATCCTCTTCATTGCTTAATGCCTGTATTTAAAAGGTGATCTACACTACCAATTAAACAGATCCATGAGATACATACTCTGACTCTGCTTCCAAGCTATATAGTAATTAACATCTTCAGATCATCACTGGTTTAGTAGATCCCACTGAATAACTATGTCTTTATCCTGTATGTGACCTAGTGGTAAGAAGCAATCCCGAAGTCACATGGTTCAAATCTACCAGTTGCTCCTCGGGAGAAAGATGGGCAATCTTTCCCCACGCAATTAGTTGCCTCTGAAAACTTACTAAAGGGTTAGCTATGGGTCAGTTCTGACTCGATGGTACACAACAACAACATAGCTGCTCCATGGGGGAAGGATAAACAATCTCCTGTGCTATTTAAGGCCTCTAAAAACCCACTGGAAGACTCAGCTAAGAGGCGCTTCTGTCACATAGTTGTCTCTTGTGCTTTGATATGATGGCACACAACAATAACATGCTAGAGACAAATAACAGGAGAGATAATATGAATCTATCCTATCTGGTTATGATATCAAGGAAGCAATGCCTGGATGGTAAAAGGAAATTATAATGTTACAGGAGAGTTTTTGGGGAAAGACCCTGTATGTTTTTTCTGCATTAGAAGGGAGCAGAAAGTTATGGCATGATTTTCAAAGTGTTTTCTTTTTCCTTTTCTGCCACCATCACCCCGAGTCCATCATCCTTAAAAATTATGTGCTGTTCTTGGTCTTATTGCTCGTTCTTTACTCACATTATTTCCATTCATTTATCATTCTCCTACCTTTATAGGCCTAGGTCAGGATGGTGATCTGGAAAATGTTACACGTTCCTGACTGGTCCAGTCTTTAAGTAAAACCTAGGTATCAGTCATATCAAGTTCAAAGTCCCTTTAGAGTATTCAGAGAAGATCTTCACCCTGAAACCTACAGCGTCCCTTTTCAGCAGGAAGTAGCTAAGAAAATACGCCATCTCCTTTTCCTTATGAATCAGGGTGAAGTCTCTCTCATGGAGGAGTGATAGGGAATGGCAAAGGACACACTGACAAAGGAGATTAATCAGAACTGGCTTTGACAAGCACTGTGGCAATGGGACAATTAAAACAGGCTTTCAAGGGGGAAAAAAGAGGAATGAACTGAGAAGGATTAGAGAAAATAGTGCAACAATGAATGAATGAAAACCCAAAATCTCTGTAAATGTTCACTAAAACTAATAAAATTTAATAATATTTTAAAAAATAAATAAATTTTTAAAAAAAGTTCAAAGTCAACACTAAAAGAGCCAATAATATACATGCTTTCTCAGTACATGGAAACATTATTTGCTCACATAGAGAAAGAAGACAGAGTCAATTTCACTATGTGATAATATAACCAGTAGGTACTATGCCTAGATATGGCTGGTACAGAACAAATGCTGTATATTCACAACTCTGTACTGTGATCAGAAACATCACTCCTTCCCAACTAGGGGTAGATATAAAACTGACCTTGGTCCATACCAATGCAAGATACAGGAAAAAGCTATAATTTATCCAGAATAGGGGGACAGCTTCCCTAGTAAAGATAATATACTAGGAAAGGGTGAATTACCTAACGATAGCCTCATTTCCACACATATTTTGGGCAGGAGCTGCCAATATGGTGCAGTGGAACACCTCAACAATAGGACTTGCTGGAAACCTCACTTATTTTATAAGTGAATGCACACACAAGAGCTGGTAGGCTTCTCTAAAAATGCAGTTCAATTTTGACAAATTGGGCCAGTGAACTTGACACTCCATACTCATTAATTTCTCTGTGGGGCACCGGACTTTTTAATGTTCTTGTCCGTGGCGGGCTCTTTTCTTCCCATCTTCTTATGCAGAGTACCTGCAGTCATAGGATGCCAAGCTTAGCTTGACTGCAACTAAGGTTTAAATATGATTCTAGAAATAGTGAGAGTGGGAGAAAACACTAGCTTTTCAGTTTAACTGTAGTGACCATGTATTAGCTGCTTCACTTTGTATGAGGCCCAGAGGAGGAATGGACAGTGAGAAGAAGCAGACTGTGGCTTGAAGTATTTTAATCGGAAAATGGGATCCTCCAATCTTATAAGCATTCCTGTCTCTGAGCAGAAACAAATTGAAAGGAAGTAATATTTAGGGGAGTGATCTAATTAGACAAAAATAGCTGATTGCCACTCTGAATCAGGGCTTCTTAGCTGGAGGGTGTGATTGATTTATGCACAGACAAGGCTCAAGGAGGTAAGGAAGTCTGATCTCCCACTAAGTAGTTAAAACATAGCCTTTGGTCCCCACTCCATGTCCCTTCTAGGAGCCTGGAAAGACAATGATTCATTCAAAGGAAGCAAATATTACATTGCTTTCTGCTTTTCATTTGGTTTTTCCTTTTACCTCCCTACTTCTCCTCATTTTTCTCTTTCACTATCAACAATTCCCCCTCAAGAACCTCTTCTTGGTGAGCGGTACCCCCTGAGAAGTTGGAAATAGTTTGGTTTTAATGACCCTCTGGATGATTTTGCTTCCTAAGAGACATGTTTAATACAATAACGGATGTAGCCAGAGCTATCCGTATCTGTGTCCCTAATCCCCTTCCTTTTCCTCAGAAGCCCTCAGCACAAGCCTGCTCTCCATTTCAGTCCATAAATGCTTTCACCTGGGGCCTCTCCTGAGCTGCCTCCTGCTACACTAAGCTTGTGCTTATTTGTCCCTGCACAATTTGAGCCGGATGCAGTAATTACAGATGCAGTGAAAGGGTTTCTCTCCCTTATGGGCAGTAAGGATGTTGCCAGCACTGCTAATGAACAAAAGAGCCTTTTTTCAGAGCATTATGGGGCGGAGGGGAGCTCTGGGACATTAGACAGAACGATATAAAGAAGCTAGCATTTGGAGGTTCATCTTCCCGGGCCAGGCTGCATCTCAACCCACTCCTCAGTCTCTCTTCTATCCAGCACCATTCTTTTATTGTTTAAATGACTGGCCTGGCTTCAAATTCTGTACTACACTCCAGATGTCTTTTAGCAGGATATTTGGTCCCCAAAACCACAAACATATTAGAAACAAAGACATTGTTCCTGAAACTTCAAGTCACACTTTAAAAATATCCTTTAAAAGCCCCTCTGCTTCGGCCCAAAGTATAATGTGTCTTGCTTAACTAAAATCCTACCCACAGCCATGAGTAAATTCTAACTCCTTGTAACCCTCTGGAAGGTTTACAGTACTGGAATACTTTACAGGAGAAAATAACCCATGCATCTTCCATAGAGTAGCTAGTGGAGTCGAACCACAGGCTTTTCAATTAGCAGCACAGCTCACAATGCACTAAACCTCCAGAGATCCTTATAATGGATCAAGAAGGCATAAATTCTTCTCTAGCTGGGGTATTCGTCACAGAAGCTAGGCCATTCCATAACCAGCAGGAATCTCTAAAGAGAAAGGAGAAAATGCAGGCAATGCGATAGGATTCGTTTACCTCATATCCTTGTTCCCTAATACAGCAGCTTCAAATCATTTTCCCTATGACATTCAAATAGCCTACCTTTAAGGCGTATTTCCATGCCTCCATAGGAGGAAATGGAGTATAACTGATTAAATAGATTGGAGATGGAAGTAACATCTGTACTTAGCTACAGGTAAGTACATAAACATATACTCTTTAAATTTATTTATTCATTGAAATATGTAGTCTTTAAATTAATTTATACACTCTTTAAATAATTTTAAAAATATTTCATAAGTGTTTATTAGATATCCAGTACTGTCATGAACACGGAGGTTAGAAAGCAAAATAAAATAAATTTGTGTGTGTGTATTGTACTTTTCCTGAAAGATAACATAGTTTATTGAGAAACACAGTCAAAGTAGCATAGCACAATGTAGTTAAGTTCATTAGGTTTAAAACATTATTCACAAAAGAAAGTACCTTAGTTATAAAATAAATATGAAACTATACCTTAGCTGTAAAATAAATAGGAAACTATCAGAGATGGCTTCCTGGAAAAAAGAGAAATAAATTGATACTTAAAGGTAATGTCTTGTTGTTGTGTGCCGTGATGCTGCAACCGACTCAGAGCTGACCATCTAGCATGTACTTGGAAGCAATAAACCAAATGGGAGGAGAATGTCCACAGTAAGCAATAGTGCAACCAACACAAAGACAGGCAATTTGAATTCACAAGCTGTTCCATAGGATAAAAATGAACAGTATCATTCCCTGGGATTTACTGTCTCTAAAAATCCACTGGATTTTCACTTATGAGTCAATTCTGACTGAGCTGTACACAACATTGACTCTAGAATATTAAATGATAGTCAACGGTTAGGTTCTAGAAGAGAAAGATTATTAAAAACAACAACAACAACAGAACCCTAACAGAACTCAAACAAAACAACCAACCTAAAAAATTTAAAATAATATAATGAAACTATGAAAGCAACTCCATTTTTCCTCACTTTTTCATCTCCAGAGTA
>NW_006399870.1:7596204-7598266 GCF_000299155.1 Elephantulus edwardii
AGAGGGACAGAGCAGGAGGGGAAGACCCTCTATGAGGTGTCTTGATTCAGCGACTGGGGTAATCAGGATGGGTGTGTCAGAGGCAATGTGATTGGCACAGGATAGACCAGGGTTTAGGGCTATTGTACATAGGGTCGCTATGAGTCGCAAACGACTCGATGGCACATAACAACAACAAGAACAATATGTATTTATTTTATGCATATTGTTGTGTTAATTCCTTTTTAGTATTTCAAATTGTTTTACCTAATCACAAGTTGATAAACCTTCAGGTGTGTTTACTATTCTGCAAACAGAAATAAATATGCTATCAACAGTTATGTTCAAGACAGACATAGAGACATGAAGTTTCAGTTCTCTTCAGTTAAAGTCTGACATGGATTTGGTGAGCCATATAGAAGGCATACACTTTAGAAGACATTGTTACACTACTTTTAAAAGTTGTATCATTTAAAAATTTTGCCACACATTTAGCATGAATATTCTTTAAATTTCATCTCTTCTATCCGTCATAGAGAACTCTGGTGAACTAGTAGATAAGAAACTGTGTTGTTAACCCACAGACAAGCATTTGCAATCCACTTGCAGCTCCATGGAGAAAAATTAGCAACCTCCTCCTGTTTAATTTATAGCCTCTGAAAACCTGCTGGATTGTCAGCTATGAGTCACTTCTAAAGTGTCACTTACTAAAAACAATATATTTTTGGAGGAAACCATTAGTTTTTAATCATATTCTCTGATGATCCATGATGTTAAACATCTTTTCATGTGCTTGTTGGATATTTGTATACATTCTTTTATAAAATAGCTATTGAAATGTTTTGACTATTCATAATTAGAATAGCCAAGGGACAGCTCTGGCTTGACAGCAATGAATTTTTTAAAATAAAATTTTTATTTTTTACTGGTTTACTTTCAAAGTTTGTAGACATTGTTTTGATGCTAGATATTTTCAATTTCCTTACTCATCCGCCCTCCACTCATAAAATTGTGCAACTGTATGATTAACCTCTCCCCACCCCCCAGCCTCACCCCTCTGCTCTCATCCTCCTCTCCTTGGATCCTCATACACGTTCTAAAATAATAGTCTTATGCACTCTTTGTCCTTATGAGACTGAATTAGTTCAACTTAGCACAATGATCTCCAGTCCCTCCCAAGTTAGGTAGTGATTTACAAAATCATTACTCCTGTGTGATGCATAGTATTCCATCCTGTGAATGTACCATAATTTCACAATCCATTCTATTTTGGTTGGACATGTGGGCTGGTTCCATGTTCTTATGATGTTGAATAACATTGCTGTAAACATTGGTGTGCAATTTTGATTTGTGTCTCAGTTCTAATTCTCTTGGAATACATTGCAAGTCATGGAATAGCAGAGTCATATGGAATTTCAACATTCAGCTTTCTGAGGAAATGCCAAACTGCCTTCCAGAGTGGTTGTAGCATTTTGCTATCTCACCAGTAGTGTATAAGAGTTTCTATCTCGCCCCATCCTCTCCAACATTTATTACTTGCTGCCAAGTTAAACTGTGCCACTGCTACTGGGGTCTGATGGTATCTCATTGTGGTTTTGATTTGCATCTATCTTATTGTTAGTGATTTTGAATGTTTCTTAATGTGTCTGTTGGCTATCTGAATGTCTTCCTGACAGCAATTAATTTTTTGGAGGGCTAAAGAAAAGAAACTATAGTGGTTTGGTCCATAAAGAATTGTGCTGCTAACCTAGCTACTGCTCTTATATGGTTATATGAATCAACTGGTTGCTGCAAGGAAGAATGATGAGCATTGTCTCCCTGAGTGACATTCAGTGGAGGGTTGGGTATGTGTCAAAAACAACTCAATTGCAATCTTGTTGTTGTTATGTCCTGTTGAGTCGCTTGCTATTCATAGTGACCCTATGTACAACAGCCCTAAACTCTTCTCTGTCCTGAGCCAATAGCACTGTCTCCAACGCACCCATCCCAATTACCCCAGCCACTGAATCAATCCACTTCATAGAGGGCCTTCCTTTCCTGCCCTGTCCCTCTACCCTCCCAAGCATGATGTCCCTCTCCAAGG
>NW_006399870.1:7598556-7616120 GCF_000299155.1 Elephantulus edwardii
ACTTTGGATAGGTCCCTAACAGCAGACTTTCCCATTGCAATATGTTTTTTAATTTCCTGGCTACTGGTGCCAAGAGTGTTGACTGTGAAGCCAAGCAAACTAAAGCTGTGAACAATCTCAATCTCTTCACTATCCATCCTGATGCTGCCAATTGGTCCAGTGGTGAGAATCTTTGTCTTCTTGACATTGATCCTCAATTGCAATGAGAGAGCTAAAATATATGAAAACGACATATTAGATGTTCAAAAACTAGGAAAACAAGTCTTGGAAAAATATTTTGGATAGTAGAGTATATATAAAAAATATGTATGCAGGGACATTGAGAAAGTCATGCATATTTCTTGGATACGGCTCAGAAAGTATCAGAAATATTAGGTTTTCAACCTGGATAGATCTCTAGGCTCAGAGCAACACTGGAAAAGCATTGAAGAAATGTGCATGCATCACAGAGCCAATTTGTAAATACTTTTCTTTTGAAAAAGAAAAGTTTCTTTTGTTCCTTTGCTTGTTTTCTCTTGGTATCAAAGAAATTTGCATCAAAATTGTAGCTGCACACAAACTAAGGAACAAAGACTTCACATGTAACAAAGAAGGTAGTTTGGGGGAAAATATAAGAAATAATTAAACAAGTGGGTAACGACAGTTTTTAGCAATAAATGCAAATAAACAAGAAGAATTAGAAACAAAAAGCAAACCAATAAACTCTGGGGAATAGAGAGAGTCTGATTTTCAGAGTTATCACATTACAATGTTCAAATTCCACTTTTCAATACAAATAACAAAGCATGCAAAGAAACAGGAAAGTATGGCCAATTCAAAAGAACAAAAGAAGGTGATGAAGGAAAATTCCCCCACGTCCTTGTGAAAGCCCAGACAGTGAACATATTAGACAAAGACTTTTTTAAAAAAATAGAAGTAAATATGTCTCAAACACCAAAAGGAAACAAACAAGATCTAATGAAAATCAGAAACACACTGCAAGCATAAATGAGAACTTAAATACAGAAAAATTAGGAATATTGTTGGTGTTAGGTGTCATCTAGTCAAGTACAACCCAAAGCACACCAATGAACAACAGATTTGAACCCTTTCCTATCCCGTGCCATCCTCACACTTCATGACACGTTAGAGCTCATTGCAGCAGTCACTGTGTCAATCCACTTGGTGGAAGGTCTTCCTCTCCTTCATTGATCCTCTGCCTTTCCAAGCATCATGCCCCTTTCTAAGGAATAGCCCCCTCCTAGCAACATGTGCAAAGTATGGGAGGCAAAGCCTCATCATCTTTGCCTCTAAAGAGCACTCCGGTTGCACCCTCTCCAAGACATATTTGTTTGTTCTTTTGACCATCCATGGAATGTGCAGGGTTCTTCTCCAAGACCACAACTCAAAAGCATAATTCTTCTTCTGTCATCTTATTCACTCTCCAGCTCTCAGATGCATAGCAAAGGATCAGAAAGATCATGACCTGAATCAGACCCATCTTTGTCCTCAAAGTGGCATTATTACTCCTTAATAATTTGGAGAGGTCCCTAACTTTTTACTTCCCCACTGTAATGTATCTCCTGATTTCCTGACTAATGATGCCAAGGGTGTTAATTGTGAATTGTGAATCCAAACATGATGTAGTCGAGAGGGACATCATGTTTGGGAGAGTGGAGGGACAGCTCAGGAGAGGAAGACCCTCAATGAGATGGATATCTGAAATCCAAAGTTACATGAAATAATATAGATAACTAGAGAAGGTAATTTTATAGTCAGATACAAGGATAGTTTTTTTATTTTATCTTTGTTTTAGAATTCTTCATGATATTGAAGATGAATGTGTAAGCAATATTCATGAGTATGTTAACAATTTATAAATACACTTGTGACAAAATTTAAAGGTGGAGTTAGTTGTATCGGCACTGAGGCTTTGCATGCTACTGAAGTTGAATTGAATAAGCTTCATTCAGTTTGAGGTGCTGAAAATGTTTTACATTGTCGTCCAGCATTGTGAATGCCATTAATGTCACTGAGTTTGTGTGTAAACCTGGTTAAAATGAAAATTTTCTTGTGCTGCCTATTTTGATTATGGAAGCTTTATGATATGAAGCCGTGGTGGTACAATTAAGCATTTGACTGTCAAACAAAAGAGTAGCAGTTGGAATCTAAACAGAAGTTCCACAGAACAGACTGATGATCTGTTTTTCTGAACATTAAAAGTCAGAAAACCCCATCAGGCAGGATTATACCATTATATAGGTGTTTATGAGTAAGAATTAACTTGACAATACCAGACAACATCAAGGAGCCCTGGTGATACATTTCGCTATATGCTTGGCTTCTAAAAGGAAGTTCAGAAGTTTGAATCCAGAAGACAGTCCACAAAAGAAATATGGACACCCTTCTCCCATTAAGATTTATAGCCACAGAAATCAGATAGAAGGTCACTGCGCATCAGAATTGACTAGACAAAGATTGAGGAAAGAAGGATAACAGCAATAAACAACTCATTGCCATTGAGTATAAACCCACTCAAAATTCTCCCTGTAGTGAGTTTTCAAAGGCTGTAAATCATATTGGAGAAGATTGCTATCTTTGTCCTGCAGATTATCTAAATTCAAAACATCTGCCATTGAGTTGGAAGCAGAGCTCATTACTTACTAGGCCACCAGACCTACTTACAACACCCAACAGTAAATGTATAATAAGTATTGAGATCAGATAGTATGCCAACTATCTTTTTTGTGTGTATGATTTGAGGATTTCTATGTTTTATTTGTTTATTGTTTCAGTTGGTATTGTGATTTCTATAAAAGTTTATGAAGGAAATTTGTTTTCCATTCTATAATTCGTGCTAATTAAGGTATTGTGGTTTTTTTAAAATATTGATTACAAATCCCACATTATGATAAACATTCAAACATTCTACACACATCCACCATACATTTATTATTTCCTTTTTTTTTCTTTTCTATGTCTTCCTGTCTCTTAAGTTTTACTTCTGGACAGGTAACTGCCATTTAGATCGCCTATGTCTGATTGTACGACTCCTTAATTTATTGTTTACCTTATAAGTTTGTACATCATTTATTAAAAATTCAGTCATTAGAGTGAGGTTACTTTTCCAAGATCCAAGGAAGGTTTATGATCACAGTCTCAGTTGTTTGACTCATCTTTTAGATCAGCAAAATCTGGTCTTTTAAATAATTTTATTTTTGTTTCACATATTTTTACTACTTTATATTGAAACTCCTATTCTGATCCTTTTCAGAGAGATGAGTGGTCATAGCTGGGTACCAATTACCTTTTTTTACTCCACTGTTGTGGAATCTAGAGTTCATATAATACATTAATCCTTTAGAGTAATTGATTCATTATATATCTGGTTTGTTTTCCCACTCTTTTTTGCTCCAAACTGGAAGAGACAAATAGTTGCATCTAAGATGGTTCCACAGAAGCTTTATTACACTAGTTGCTACACAAGTAGAATGTAGACCATTGTCTTTATAAACTATGCTACACCAACTGAATTTAATGTCCTATTGGCCCAAGTATCCGGGCCAAAATATTATTTACCCCAAAGTGTTTTCTTATGGTTAAAATGTTTTCATAAACTTTCCCCCAAACACTTTGTCAACTACTCTGCCACATTGTATTACTACATTCTGCATATTTCAGTGATGTTGGAAGTTAGGCCATCAGTATTTCAAATATCAGTGTGATTAGCTCTGGGGGACTGATTTCAGAAGAGAGTAAAACACACTAAGAAGCAAGAATGGTCATTCACTTCTGAAACAACAGGCTGTCTACAATCCTGTGAATAACAGAAAAACATTGTTGGATGTAGTGTATAAAGATGAGATTCTACGGTTAAACAACAGGCTGTCTACAATCCTGTGAATAACAGAAAAACATTGTTGGATGTAGTGTATAAAGATGAGATTCTACGGTTGGAAGGTACTCAGAATGATACTAGGGAAAAACTGCCTTCTCAAAATTGTTGTTGTTGTTTTCGTTATGTGCAATTCAAGGCACCTTCAACTCATAAGGACCCGGTGTACAAGAGCTCTGAACTCTGCCTTATCCTGATACAGTCTCGCTGACTTTAGCACACCTAATCCCATTAACCCAGTTATAATGTTAATCCATCTCATCCAAGGTCTTCCTCTCCTGAACTGTCTCTTCACCTTTCTGAGCATAATATCCTTCTCAAAGAACTGTCCCTCCTGGCCACATGCCAAAAAAAATGTGAGATTGAGCTTCAAACCGAGGAGAAACTTGGTTTCATCTTCTCCAAGACAGATCTATTGTTCTCCTGGCATTCCATTCAATATTCTGCTCCAGTTCCATAACTCAAAGGCATCAATTCTTCTTCTGTCATACCTAGTTATTATCCATCACTCTGATGCATACCAAATAATTGCAAAGACCATGGCCCGGATCAGGAACACCTTAGTCTCTAAACTGACATCATTACTAATTAGCACTTTGAAAAAGTATGTGACAGCAGAATTCCTCAGTGCAATTTGTCATTTGATTTCCTGATTCCTGCTGTCAAGACTGTTGATTGTGTAGCTGAGTAAGTTCAAATTATTAACAACTCAACTTCTTCTCCATTCAACATAATGCTGCCAGTTGATCCAGTGGTGAGAATCTTTGTCTTCTTGATTTCAATCCATATTAATGACTACAGTCTTTGACCTACTGCAGCAAGTGCTTCCAATTCTCCTCAGTTTAAATAAGCAGGTTTTAAATCTGTATAATGCAGTTGTTTATGAGTCTTCCTCATAACTTGATGCCATACTTCTCCTCAAAAAGTTTAGCCCCTGATGATCTGTTCTGCATATAGATTGAAAAGGTATAGAGACAAGACACATCCCTGACACACTCCTCTTCTGATTATTACCCATGCATTGTTTCTTTGCTCTGTTCTAACAACTGCTTCCTAGTCCTAGTACAGATTTTTGCATGAGTACAATCAAGTGTTCTGATATTCCCATTCTTCTTAAGGTTAGACATAATTTACTGTGGTTTACAAAGTCAAATATCTTTGCATGGTCAATGAAATACAGGTAGACATTTCTCCGACAATCTTTGCTTTCAGCCAAGATCCATTTGACATTGGCATTGGTTTCAAGTGCTGCAGTCTCTTCTAAACCAAGCTTGTATTTTTGTTAGCTCTCTGTTAATCTAGTGTTCCAGTTGTTTTTGGATAATCTACAGTAGGATTTTGCTTGTGTGTGATTTTAGTAATACTGTTCAATAATTTCCACACTCTGTTGGATCATCTTTTGGGGGGAATAGGGAAAAAATACAGAAGTGTTCAAGTCAGTTGGCCAGGTAATTGTCCTCCAGATTTCTTGGCACAACCTTTTGAGCACATCCAGAGCATCATCTGTCTGTTAAAATATGCCAGTTATATGCCATCACTTCCTGGGGATTGATTTTTACCAATTCCTTGAGAGCAGCTTTAGCTTGTTCCTTCATCATCATTGCCTCTTGATCATGTGTTGTTTCAATTGTCCAAGACAGAAATCCTTTTCTAAACTTGCTACCTGGAATTTGGGATTAAAACTTCCTAAACTCAAAGAGAAACTTGCAGCAATGTGAAAGACTGGCAGCAGTGAAAGGTGTCAGATATCACATAAGTTAACTGAGACTTATGCTATTGTATCAAGAGTTGGATGAGGGAGAAAGATGCTGAACAGGGTAGGCAGGAGTGGAAGGAGATGCAAATGGAGTGAGGAGAGGGATGGCTCAAGACTCATATGCTAAAGGATGAGGGGTGACACTGAATCTATCAGTTACTTTTGTAGTGGGAAAATGTCTTTCATCTGCTATTTTCTTTAAAATAATTGTCGGTTATATACTGCTCTAAAGCTGAGCATTCAAATTAAGTCAGACTAGGAAGGATTGGCCATCCACCTCTGAAATAACAGGTCTTTGAAAACCTTATGTGCAATAGAACACACTTAGAGTAGACTAGTAGATATGGCAATTGAGGCTGAACTCTCAAATTTTGAAACACGAATGAGGAGGAACAACTGTAAGAAGATACTAGTGACTGGAACATGGAACCTCAAAGTAGTCACATATAAATGGCATAGTTGGAAATAATGTTTCATTAGGTGAAAGATCTTCATTTGCTCATGTAGCAAAAATAAAAACGAAGACAAACAGCTGCAAACATGGATTAATATTCGAAACATTGAATTTATGAAGTATAAATCAAGGAAAATTGGAAGTTGTCAAATGGAACATGTGAGCTGAGATGGACTGGTATTGGCTGTTTTGAATCAGACAATAACATTATTTAAAATGCACGAAATGAGGAACAGTTTAGCATTTTACATGAAAAAGAGCATTTCAAGATCCATTATGAAGTAAAATATTATGAGTAACCCATATGCATACAAGGGATTCCAGTACACACACACACACACACACACACACACACACACACACTGTGACTACTGAATCCAAAGATGAAAAAAAAAATGAGGATTTTGACAAACTTTTGCGGGCTGGAATTGGGGGGAAAAAAGTCAACTGACTGGAAGACATCCATATTTGTTCCCTTTCCCAAATAATGCATTGTGTAAAATATTGAATAATACCATAAGCAAGTAAACTGAAATAGCAGGAAACTACCAGAAATTCAAACTGGATTTAAAAGAGGTCATGGCACATGGCATGTTATTACTGTTGTCAAATGGATCTTGGCTTAATGAAAAGGATAGCGGAAAAATGTTTAGTATTGTTTTACTGATTATGCAAAGGCATTTGCTGAGTGGATCATAAGGTTAACATTGAGAAATTGGAATTCCAGAACAGCTCAATTGTGCTCATATAAACCTATTCATAGACTAAGAAGTATTTTCTGAACAGAACAAGGGGATGCTGCATGGTTTAAAATACAAAAAAGATGTTTGAAAGGATTGGACCTATTCAATCTCTGTGTTGAACAAATCATTCCATAAGGTAAACTATACAGAAGATTATATAATTGTAGAAAGAATTAAGTCTTTATTATACAGATGACAAAATTTTGCCTGCAGGATGTGAAAAACATTTGAAGTATTCACTGCAGAAAATAAAAAACAAAACAACCACAACAATCCAAACCCAAGCTATAGCTTCCCATATGGGTTACATCTCAATTATGATGTTGTTATGTGCCATCAAGTCACTTGCAACTCATAGAGACCCTATGTACAACAGCCTTATACCCTGCTCTATCCTGTGCCAATCTTATTGTCTCTGGAAAATCTACCCCTAATACCCCTGTCATTGAATCAATCCATCTTACCAAAGGTCTTCCTCTCTTGCGCTGTCCCTCCCCCCTCCAAAGCATGATGTGCCTTTCCAAGGACTGGTCTCTCCTTGCAACATGTCCAAAGTATGTCAGACAAAGCCACAGAATCCTTGCCTCCACGTACTAACCTTGTTTCACACTCTCTCGGATGAATCTATTTATTCTCCTGGAAGTCCACACTATATTCAATACTCTTCTCCAGCACCAGCTCAAAGGCATCAATTCTTCTTCTATCACTGTCCAGCTTTCTGACACATAGCAAGTAATTGCAAAGACTATTGCATGTATCAGGCACTCCTTAGTCTCTAGACTGGCATCAATGCAAGTCAGTACTTTGGAGAGGTCACTTAAAGCAGACGTTCCCAATTCAATTAATCTTTTTACTTTCTGCCTGGTAGTACCAAGAGTGTTGATTTTGGAGCCAAGCAAACTGAAACTATTAACAACTTTAATCTCTTCATTTTCTAACATGACACTGACAATCGGGCCAAGTGTGAGAATCTTTTTGTTTGTTTGTTTTGTGTGGAGTGGGGCTTTTTTGTTTGTTTGTTTTGTTTTGTTTATTTTCTACTAGTTGCCCTGGATGTGTTCCCTAAGTTGTGCCAAGAAACCTGGAGGACAGCCAGGTGGCCAACTGACTGGAAAAGATTGATATTTGTTCCCATTCCAAAGAAAGATGACCCAACAGAGTGCAGAAATTATCTAATATCATTAATACCACATGCAAGTAAGATTTTGCTGAAAATTATTCAAAAACAATTGGAGCAGTTGTCAACAGAGAACTGCCAGATGTGCAGGCTGGATTGAGAAGAGGTAGTAGTACTAGGGGTATTATAGCTAATGTTAGATGGATCTTGGCAAAAACCAGAGAATACCAGAAGAATGTCTATCTGTGCTTCATTGACTATGCAATGGCTTTCGGCTGTGTGAATCACAACAATCTATGGCTGACTCTGAGAAGAATGGGAATCTCAGAACATTTGACTGTGCTTTTGCGAAACCTATTCTTGGACCAAGAGGCAATCGTCAGAACAGAGTAAGGAGACACTACATGGTTCAAAATAAAGAAGGGGGTCCACTAGGGGTATATTCTGTCTCCATACCTTTTTAATCTGTATGCAGAACAGTTCATCTGAGATGCTAGGCTGTAGGAAGAGGAATGTGGCATCAGAATTGGTGGAAGAGTCATCAACAACTTGCATCATGCAGATGACACAACCCGGCTTGCTGAAACTGAGGACCTGAATAATTTGCTGCAGAAGGTCAAGGACTTCAGCTTTCAATATGGATTGAAGCTCAACATCAAGAAAACAAAGATTCTCACCACTGGACCAATTGGCAGCATCGGTATGGATGGTGAAAAGATTGAGATAGTTAACAGTTTTAGTTTGCTTGGCTCCACAGTCAACACTCTTGGTACCAGAAGCCAGGAAATCGAGAGACAAAATGCATTGGAAAAGTCAGCTGTGAGGGACCTCTCAAGAGTACTGAAGAGCAACAATGTCAGGCTTGAGACTATGGTGCTACTGATCTGGTCTATAGTCTTCACAATTACATGCTATGCATTGGAGAGTCAGACAGTTACTAGGGATGATACAATAAGAATTGATGCCTTAAAAAAAAAAGAATTGATGCCTTTGAGGTGTAAACTGGAGAAGAGTGTTGTATATAGCATGGACTGCTAAGAGAAAAAAACAGGTTTGTCCTGGAGAGGGTGAAGCTGGACTGCTCCTTAGAGTCAAGGATTCTGAAGCTTTATCTGACATACTTTGGGAATGTTGAAAGGAGGGACCTGTGCTTGAAGAGGGACATCTTATTTGGTACAGCGCAGAGACAGCACAGGAGAGGAAGACTCTCTATGAGATGGCTCGATCTGTGATTACGGTGGTGGGAGTGAATGTTTTGGAGAGGGTGAGTTTGGCACAGTATAGAGCAGCATTTAGGGCTCTTGTACATAGGGTTTCTATGAGTAGCAAGTGTCTCAATAGTGCATAACAACAACTAATACTTTATTTACAAAATTCAAATGCATGTGTGCATCATAAACTTTTTACAACAGAGTGAAAAGGAAACCTACAGACTAGAAAAAAATATTTGGTAATCTCAGACAAGAGTTTTACAACAAAGTTTACAGATGGAATAAATCATGTATACTGCATTAAAACAGATGAGAGAGAGAACTACTTAAAAGGCATGTATTATTTGGTATTATTGTAATGACATGAGTCTAGAACAAAGGCTGCATAGTGGAGTGGACTTGGGGGAGGGATTGTAAACAATGAAAGAACTTTTACTTTTCAAAGAGAAGAAGGAGCTGGAGGGAAGAGGTGGGCAAAAGACTGGGTGGAAAGAAAAGTGCAACAATGAAAGAATGGAAATTAAGAAAAACAGAGTTTACAAAATACTCCTGGGCCTCTACAAGAAAAAGACTAATAACCAATTAAAAAATGGGCAAAATACATGAAAAGAATTTTCACAAAGGAAGATATTAGAATAGCAAACAGACATGAAGAAATACTCCAAATCACTGGCAAGAAGAGATATGCAAATCAAATCCACAATGAGGTACCATCTCATTCCCGTGACAGTGGCAAATTTAATAGGGCAGAAAGTAAAAAAATATTAGAAAGGATATGGTGAGAAAGGAACCCTTATACACTGTTGGTGAGATTGTAAAGTGGTACAACGATTCTGGAAGGCAGTTTGGTGCTTCTTCAAAAACCTGAACCTAGAAATTTCATATGACCCAATTATTCCACTACTTGGAATACACCTTGAGATAATGAGAACTGAGGCACAAGTGGAGATTTGTACACCAATATTCATAGCAGTATTTTTCACCAATGCAAGAACATGGAATCAGCCCAAATGTTTAATCATAAAGAAATGGATGGAGAAATTATGGTACAATCACACAATGGATTACTAGGCAAAATACAGGAGCAATGCCTTTGTAAATTATTACCTAACTTGGAAGGGCCTAGAAAACATTATGCTGAGTGAATGAACTCAGTCCCACAAGGATAAAAATTGTATAAAACCATTATTTTAGAATGAGTATAAAGATCCAAGAGGGGTGGAAGAGATTGGAAGCAGAGGGATGAGGATGTATAGGGGAAAGAGGGGATTAATCATGGGGTTGTATAATTTGTTGGGTGGGGGGGATAAGGGAAATGAAAAGAATTTGTTCTTGAGAACAGTGTATTCAAATTTTGTAAATAAACTAGTTGCTGTTGAAAAGAATTTGTTCTTGAAAACAGTGTATTCAAATTTTGTAAATAAACTAGTTGTTGTTGTTGTTGATACAAAAGCCCTAAACCCCTCTACAACTATCAACATTTATCAAAGTTCATAGAGTTTTAGGAGGCAAGTTGTTTAGGAAGTGGATACCATTCCTGCTTCCAAACCTGTCATGAAATGTTATTGGTTGAGTCACCTGCAATACATAACTACCCTATGTATAGCAGCTCTGAACCTTCCCTATCCTGAGCCAGTCTCACTGATTCTGACAAACCGACTCCTGCTGCCCCAGGAACTGTATCAATCCATTTCATCTGGAGTCTCCTTGTCCTGCACTGTTCACCCTTCTGAGCATGATGTCTTTCTTCCAGCCATGTGCTCAAAGTGAGGGAGGCGGAGCTTCAAAATCCTTGCCTCCAAGGAGATACTTTTTTTCACTCTCTCAAAGGCATCTATTCTTCTTCTGTCATTCTTAGTCATTGTCCAACTTTGTGAAGCATGCCAAGTAATTGAGAAAACCATGGCCTGTATTGGGTGCACTTTTGAATCAAGACTGACACTGTTGCTCTTCAGCACTCTGGAGAGGTTCCTGACAGCAGATTTTCCCAATGCAATTCATCTTTCGATTTCCTGATTTTGGATCCAAGCAAGGTGTAATTGCTAACAACCTTAATTGCTTCTCCATCTAGTATGGTGCTGCCAGTTGGCCCAGTTTGAGAATCTTTTTCTTCTTGATGTTGAGCTTCAATCCATATCATAGAAGGCTACAAGTCCTTGACCTTTTTCACAGCAAGTGCATCAGGTCTTCTTCAGTTTCCCCAAGCAAGATTGTGTCATCTGCGTATTGTAGGTTGTTAATGAGTCTCATTCCAATCTTGATGCCATACTCCTCCTCATAAAGCCCTGCTTCCCGAATGATCTGCTCTGCATACATATTGAAAAGGTACAGGGACAGGGTACATCTCTGATGTACTCCTTTCTTGATTTTGAAACATGCAGTATTTTTTGGGTTTTTTTTTTTTCTCTAGTCTGAGGACTGCTTCTTGGTCCAACTATAGGTATAGAAAATTTTTAAAAAAGTACAATATAATTGAAAATATTATGGCTTGTGTCAGGTACATCTGTCAGTCAATATCTACATGATATTGGCAACAATATCCTTCATTATGAATCCACCTAGAATTTTTGCAAGTTTTTAGTCTATGTACCATTCCAACATTTTAAAATGATCTCCAGCTAGGTTTTCAAATGATAATAATGATATAATTGAACAATAACCATATTCTATTGGATTGTATTTTTTTAAATGATTGGAGAGATCATGCCCAGACCTGGTTGCTGAAACACTTCAATTGGAATTTCACCAATCCCGGGAATCTTATTATTTTCCATGCCTTCACTATTTCTTAGGCTTAGTCATTGATCATATTCAACTTTTTGAAATGGTTGATTTTTTAGTTTTTTTATATAATAAAACTTTTTTTACTATTAATTTTAATGAAAGTTTACAGAGACTTTGGATTTCTGTCATTCATTCTTGTCCTTTTCTCATCAGTTGTTTTTGGTATAGTGACCCTAATGCACTTGGTGTCATTCAGCATTTTGCCCTCTGTGTTCTTCAGTACGGCAACTTTAGACTTGAATTTGCTATTAAGATCTTTCAACTTGAAAAGTGGTGAGCATTTTTTCTCACTTTTGGTTTTCTAACTCTATGTCTTCAGAAATTTGCACATTTCACCATAGTATTTTTGCTTTCTCTTCTCTGAAATCTTCTGCTTTGCCTTATTTCATAATTCTTTTCCTACACTTTGGCTTCTCCACATTCAAGGGCTAGTTGGAGAGTTACAGTAGAACATCTGTTTTTCTATTTGTTTTCTTCCTGTCTTTTAATAACCTTTTGTTTTCTTTATAGATTATGTCCTTGATTTCATCCCACAACTTTTCTAATCTTTGGTTATTAGTGTCTAATACTTCAAATCTGTTTTTGAGATATCACTGTCATCAGTTGGCCCACAACTTAACAGTGACACCCTGATGGGAGTAAGCGTGACAGAGATACACCACTCTGGAGATGATCAGAGAGTGAATCCAGCTCAATTCTATTGGGATAAGGAGTGCACTTATATACACAGGAAGGCAGGATAGGGTGGGATTACAGTCGTAGGACATGTGGATTGATTAGGAGAACCTCAGCCTCATGTGGACCACTCCCAGCTCAACAGACGTGGCAGCCATCTTCCCAGATGGCGAGCTTTCTCAGGCTGGTACAGTCAAACACAGGGGAGCTTTCTCTACCCCACGATAAAGGCTGTTGGAAAGTTTGCACCTGTCTGGAGCTCAGGCAACCCATCCTGGCCAGAGGCACTCCCTTGCTCTTCAACATTCCGCAACATTGAGGTAGTGTTTAAATTCAGGTGGGACAAACTTTAAAGTTATATTTTGGCTTTAGTGGGCCTTTTTCAATTTTCTTCAGTTTCAATTTGAATTTACACATGAGTAATATATGGTCTGTTCCATGGTTACCATCCAACCTTATTCTGACTGTTAATATTGATTTTTTCCTCCATCTCTTTCCACATATATAGTAAATTTTTAATACTAAATATTCCACTGAGTTAGGTCCATGTGTATAATTTCCATTCATGTTTTTAAAGGGTATTTATAATTACTCAATCATCAATTGCACAAAATTATTTCATGTGTTATGTGGACATATTTCTGTCATCAAAATCATATTTTCTGACACCAGACCTTCATTTTTTCCTTTTTTTATATTTCAGTAATTATTATGAATGCATCTTGATAACATATTTGGTAAATTTAATTTTGTGGAAGTTAGTAGAAAAACTTTACTCCTTCATGTTTTACTTCAATATTTGATGAGTATATTTGAATTTTAGTCATATTAACAAGTCCTCCTTACATGCTTATAGATATCATCCTATTACTGACAGCTTTATATTTCAGGGTTGATCTTGAAATGTTCTTTACGTTAATGAAGATGACACCGTTATTCCTTGACTTGCATTTTCCACGAGAGTATATGATCGTCTGAATAAAAGTGATAAATGTCAGTCTGTTTCAGCTCAACAGGTCTACGGTGTTGATCCTGCATTCCTTTAAATTTTTTAACAATTTTAATTTTTTATAGATAAATATTTCATACATTTCACATTGCAATTCATATTGGGTGATTACAACTAATTGTTTTTCTTTAGTTTTAATCTTGCCTCAAAGTCAAATGAAGGGTCAATAAAGTTTCAATCTATATGAGTTATAATCAAGAATTGGTTTGGCATTGTACACAAATGATTGAAATGTAGAGAAACTATGGCAGGTCATCAAGAATATCATCCACGAAGAGAAAAAAGGTGCATTACAAAGTCAGAATATAAAGAAAGAAAAACCAAAATGAAAATCAAGAGACTATGAAAATTGCATTAGAGCATCAAGAAGCCAAAATGAAAGGAAGAGATACCAAAGTAAAATAGCTAAATAAAGTTTTTCAAAGGTATACTTAAGAAGACAAAGCAAAATATTATAACGAAATGTGCAAATATTTAAAATAATAATCTAAACCAGGAATAACTCGTTTGGCATTTTTCAAGCTGAAGAAAGGGAAAATAAGTTCAAGCTTCAACGTGTAATACTGACAGATGCCACAGACAAAACCTTGAATGATCCAGGAAGCATCAAACAAAGATGGAATATACAGTGTCTTTGTACAAAGAAGAAACAATTGACATGAAAATATTTCAGGAAGCACGACATGAACAAGAGCCAATGGTAAAGAAAGAAGAAATTCAAATTGCTCTGAAGGAATTAGCAAAAAACAAGACTCCAGGAATCAAAGGTATATCAATTGACATGTTTAACTAAAAGATGCAGCCTTGGAAATGCTTACCAGCAAATCTGGAGGACAGCTGCCTGGCAGACTGACTGGAGGAAGTTCATATTTATTTCCGTCCCCAAGAAAGGTATCCCAATAAAATGTGGAAATTATAGAAAATTATCATTAATATTATCCAAGTAAAATGTTGCTGAAGATCTTCCAAAATTAATAGAAAAGTACATTGACAGGGACCTGGCAGAAATTCAAGCAGAATTTAGCAGAGTAAGTGATAGAGGTATACCATTTGCTGATATCAGATGGATCCTAGATGAAGTAGAGAACACCAGGAGAATATTTATTTGTGTCTTATTGACTACACAAAGATATTTGACTGTGTGGACCATAACTAAATATGGCTATCATGGAGAAGAATGGAAATCCTGAAACACTTAATGAGAAGAATACGATTCCCAAAAAACTTAATTGTGTTCATGTGCAATCTATACATAGAGCAAGAAGCTGTTGTCCATACAGAACAAGGGAACACTGCATAGTATAAAATCAGGGAAGTTGTGTGTCAGGGATGTATCCTTTCCCCATGTTTGTTGTTGTTGTTATGTGCCGTCGAGTCGTTTGCGACTCATAGTGGCCCTATGTACAACAACCCTAAACCCTGCTCTATCCTATGCCAATCGTATTGCCTCTGACACACCCATCCCGATTACCCCAGTCACTGAATCAATCCACCTCATAGAGGCCCTTCCCCTCCTGCACTGTCCCTCTACCCTCCCAAGTATGATGTCCCTCTCCAAGGAACTGTCTCTCCTTACAACATGTCCAAAGTACGTAATACAAAGAGAAATCCTTTCTCCATACCTATTCAATATGTATGTTGTTGTTGTTGATTGCCATCGAGTCAAGCACCACTCATAGCAACTTTATAAACAAAAGACCTGAAACCTGTCTATAACTATTGTCATTTCTCCAAGTTCATAGAGTTTCCAGAGGCACGTTGTTTAGGAAATGGAAGCCATTCCTGCTTCCAAACCTGTCTTAAGCTGGGAGCTCCACCAAACACTGTCCACCGTGGATAATTGTTATGGCATTTGACACCCCAGTGGCACAAGGTTCAGCGTCACAGCAGCCCCAGGTTACTTCCATTCAGCAAATTGACAGGAGAGTACTGTACCACTTAGAAGAAAGTTTCTCCAAAATGTAATAACAACTGATTTTTAAATACAAAGCCCCACCCCCAAGATCTTGTTGACTCTAAACAGAAAGCTTTAAAAAACCACCAGCTAATATAGTATGTTTTTGTTGTTATTTGCTGTTGAGTCGCTTGCAACCTTTAGCAATCCTATGGATAGCAGCTCTGAAGCCTGCCCTGTCCTCAACCAGTCTCACTGATTCTGACACACCATCTTACTTTGCCCCAGTGACTGCATCAATCCATCTCATCCAGGATCTTATATCCAGTTACTTCCTTAATAAACCATGTAACTATAAGCATAATCTGCAAGTTCTGTGTGGCAGTTACAAGGACTTCTTGAACTCAGAAGAGTAGAGTGTTCTGGGATCCAGAAGGTGGCCATATTCTCCCAGGTTTGCTTCGCCCAGGGATGCTATGACCTGGTTGCCAGAGAGAGCATGGTGCTATGTGCGTGGGTGTTGTGGCGGTTTTTTTTTGGTTTTTTGTTGTTTTTTTTTTGTGGCGGTTTTTGGACATGAAGGACTACTCTGCCTCCAGGAGTAACAACAATAATATCAACACAGAGAGAGAGATCAGCTGGCCCAGTGAATAGAAAGCGATGCTACCAAGCCAAAGGTGGGTGACTTTTAATCCGCAGCCCTCTGGCCTGTCTTTCATTGTTTATGTTCAGACATTCCTCTAGGTTGTATAGCCCTGGTGTACAAGTTGCCATACCACGGCCACTTGTGGTTGCTGTGAGGCTGAACACTGTGACTCTGATGTGTCAAATGCATTAATGGTTGGCTACCCAATGCTGACAGAGAGTGGAGTGGAGCTCCCCAATTAAAACAAGCTTGCAAGGAGGAGTGGCATCCACTTCCATAACTGCTTACCTCCGGAAACCCTATGAACCTGGAGAGAGGATAAATGCATGCAAGCGTTGAGGACTCTCCTTCATAGGGTCCCTATGAGTCGCCTGTGACTCAATGGAGCTTAACAACAAAAACAACAACAGACTGTTTTAATCAGAATGTGACAATCAGTGTTATGCGGATGACACTACCTAACTTGTTGAAAGTCAAGAGTACTTGAAATGTGTGCCATGGAATATCAAGGGCTGTAGCCTTTAGTGTGTATTGTATTTAAAAATCAAGAAAACAAAGATTCTCACCAATGGGCCAATAGACAACATTACGATAAATGGAGAAAAGATTGAGATTGTGAATTATTCCATACTGCTTGAATCTACAATCAACACCCTTGGTACCAGCAGTCAGGAGATCAAGGGATTATTGCATTCGGCAAGTCTGCAGCTAAAGACTCTAAATACTCTAAAATACTGAAGAGCAATGAGGTCAATTAATAAAAGATGCTGTACTCAGTCCATGATTTTTTGTTTTCTTTTTTTATCCCCTTTTCTTAGTTTCCCTTCATCCCCATAAAATCAATTTCTACACATCTGAGAGCCAAACAAAGAAATAGGATGACAGAAGACTAATTGATGCCTTTGAGTTGTGGTGGTAGAGAAGAATACTGGCCTCTGTGCCAGTGGGCAGCATAGGGATATATGGAGAGAGAATTGAAACTGTTAGTGTTGTTACTGTTTTGTTAGATGTCATCAAGTCACTTGCAAGTTATATGTACAACAGTTCTGAAAGCTGCTTTATCTTGAGCCAATTCCATTGCCTACTACAAATTGTGAAGACCATGGCCTGGATCATGGACACCTTAGTCTCTAAACTGACATTGTTGCTCCTCATTACTCTGGAGAGGTCCCTGACAACAAAACTGGGTAGCATTATGATAATTTACACCTTAATTAATCAAGACTGCAATGTATTTCAATATACAAGAGTATCACTTTGTCTGTGTCAAGCTACTTATACATCTAACAACAAAAACAATAACATCCAGGTCCACTTTGAGGAAGCAAGTCTTTTTTTTCCCCTATAATTATATTTTATTAATTTTCATAAACATTTACAGAGATTTTGGGTTTCCATTCA
>NW_006399870.1:7621539-7623402 GCF_000299155.1 Elephantulus edwardii
GGATTCTTGTTTTTCCAGTGCCGCTAATGCCTTATTTGTTTTCTCCGCAATGTTTTGGAAGCAAGTCTTCTGAGGTCACTTTTTTTAGTTCTTTCCCACCTGATGGACTTATCGTCTAACATTATATCAGACATTATTCCATGGCTCTTTATAAAGTTTTTGATGACGGTTTTTTTTTAATTTTCAGAAGTGCTAGCAAGGCCTGTTTCTTAATGTAGTTTAGAAGTTCCTCACTGAGTGACTGCTGGTGTTTTAAACATTTGTGCTATAGCTTCTATTATCATATCAATAGACAAGCCACCACATACAGCAAACTGATAGAGGAGTAATGAGTTCTGATAACCTATGAGATATAATAAATATTCTTCACTAACCCAGTAAGTCAAAGACAAAGTTCCATGTGCTTATTGCTGTTTCTGTTGTTGGGTATCATTATTATTAATAATAAGAACCCTGTATCCAACAGAATGAACCATTGTCTGGTTCTGTGCTGTCCGCACTATCTCTACTGTGTTTCAAGTTCATTTTTGAAGCTATGACAATTTATTCTATTGAAGATAGTCCTCTTTTTTGCTAACACTCATCTTTACCTTCTCCAGAATCTGGTCTCTATTGGTGGCATACCCAAACTATGTGAGACAAAATTTCACCACATTTGTCTTCTTAGACAAGTTCTTATTATGCAATCGATACACTTTTTTCTTTTTTTATACTAGTTTATTTTAAAAATTCGAATACATTGATTTCAAGAACAGATTCTTCCAGTCAAATTATACAACTCCATGATTAATCCTCCCTTCCCCTGCATTTCCTCAGCACTCTTCTTCCACCCTCCACACCCTCATTTTGCAATCAATACATTTTTTATCATCAGTCAGGGGATTGGAAGACATATTGCCCTGGGGAGGTCTACAGTCAGGAACTCTCCATATTATTGATCAACAATGATATTAGTTTAAGGATTCAGGCCATCGTCTTCTCAATCACTTGCCATGCTGCTAAGAACTGGACAATGGATAAGTTAGACTCAAGAAGAATATATACCTTTGAACTGTAGTTTTGGACAACAGTGCTGAATATTCCATGGACTGCCAAAAGAATACTCCAGATATTTCTGGAGAAGGTGCAACCAGACTACTCTTTGAGAGCAAAGATGTGAAGCTTTGTCTCATATACTTCGGGCATGTTTCTATGAAAAACCTTCATTGGAAAAAAAACCATCATTTTTGGTAAGGTGGATGAACAACAAAAGAGAGGAAGACCTTCTGCCAGGTGTATTGATACAGTGGCTGCAGTGATGGGCTCCAATTTGTCAGAGATAATGAGGGTGCCACAGGACAGGACGGGGTTGAGATCTATTGCTCACAGGGTGGTTATGAGTCATATTCAATTTGACATCAGCTAAAGAAGATAAAATCTATAATGAAGGCTATTTTTTTTAATCTTCACCGGAAAATACTTCTTCTTGTGTTCTGTTTTCAGCAAGCAAGGATGTTTTATCTTTACATTACCTGTTCTATTATCAGTAAAGTGACAAAACTTTTTCTAAGGTAGTTTATTAATGTACATGGAACACAGGCTTAAACTTTTTTTCCCCCAAAAAATTTTAGCTGCCACATCATTGGTACTGATTCTAAGTCATACTGTCTTAATTGTTACAGGGGAATATTTAAAATCTTTAAGTTCTGACTTCTTTTTTTATGATTAAATTTTACTAGTTTTAATGGACATTTACAGGGATTTTGGGTTTTCATTCCTTCATTGCTGCACCATTCTCTCTACCCTCCTCCCCAGTTTGTTCTTCTTCCCCCGCCATCCGAATGTCTGTTTTAATTGTCCAATTGCCACAGTGCTTGTCAAAGT
>NW_006399870.1:7625399-7626897 GCF_000299155.1 Elephantulus edwardii
TGTAGTAATGTTTTGTAATTTTCTTGGAAAAGGTCCTTTGTACTTCTGGTTAAATTTATTCCCAAGTATTTAATCTTGTGATTAGCTATTGTGAAATGTATTGTTCCTCTTAGTTCTGGCTCTGCCTCCATAGGTTTTTGAGCATGTAACTGTTTATGGAAGGAAACTACCCATTTTTCTTCCTTAAATCAGTTAGTGAATTTTAACTACTGACCTTTCACAATACAATATGCATTGTGTCACCAATGCTGCTTTTTTAAATGGCTCATTTCTGTGCATTTTACCATAAATGATAAGGAGACATCATGCCATCTCTTTAAACCTTCCTTAGACATATCATCAAGTAAATATCTAAGTTCATTATAAATTCTTTCTCCACTAAATGTTAAAATATAATTCAGATACATGTTTGACACTTTATAACAATGCTCAGTTTTCTTCCACTGACCAGTAGCACTTTTTTTTCATTTGTTTTCCATGCTTAACTAGAAGGATATTGAATGTGAACATTTTTAGCTGCATTTTCTTCATCATTACATAATCTTTGTGCTTCAGTTCTCATGAGAATTGTTACTAGTCTCCTTAATTTTCTTGGCTTTCTTTCACAGACAATTTACTCTCTCCCAAGCATATAAAAATTCCTCCAGCATTTATCTATTGTTGTTATGTGTCCTCAAGTCAACTGCGACTCTTAAAGGATTATATGTACAATAGCTCTAAACTTTGCCCTATCCTGAGTTAATCTCACTGTCTCTAATACGCCTGCCCTTATTACCCCAGTTACTGTGTCAATTCATCTCATCTATGTCTTCTCCTGTGCTGTCTCTCCACCATTCCAAATATGATGTCCTTTTACAACAACTGGTCCCTTCTGGCAAAACGCCCACTGTATGAGAGACAGACCTTCAAAATTCTTGCCTCTAAAAATCCACTTAGGTTCACTATCTCCAGGACAGACCTGCTTGTTCTCTTGGCAGACCATTATATGTTCAATACTCTTATCCAGTTCCACAACTCAAAGACATCAATTTTCTTTTTTTTATTCTTAGTCCTTGTCAAGCTCTCTGATGCATAATAAGTAATTATGAATACTATGGTCTAGATCAGATATAACTCACTCTACACTGACATCATTGCTCTTTAGCAGTTTGGAGAAGTCTCTGACAGCAGACTTCCACAATAAAGTTCATCTTTTGATTTCCTGGCTGCTGATGTCAAGAGTGTTTATGTGGAGCCAAGCAAGCTGAAATTATTAACAGCCTCAATCTCTTCTCTGTCTTGGCGCTGCCAATTGGCCCAATGATGACAATCTTTGACTTTTTGATAATGAACTTCAATCCATATTAAAAACTAAAGTCCTTAAACTGTTGCCACAAACACTTCTTGTCCTCTTCAGTTTCAGGAAGCAAAATTGTGCATCTGCATAATGCACGAGGTTGATGAGCCCTCCTCCCAAAGCCCAGCCTCACAAATGATCTGTTCCACATATAGATCGAAA
>NW_006399870.1:7628257-7630102 GCF_000299155.1 Elephantulus edwardii
GACATGTTATTGCCAAATATTTTTCCCAATCTGTGGCTTCCAATTTTACCCTGTTGGAGAAGTTTTTGGATGTGCATAGGGATTTGATTCTTAGAAGGTCCCACTCATCTATTTTATCTTCTCCTGGTTGCAGATTTTTCAGGATACTTGGAAGACTGTTTATGTTGTGGATTAAGACTACTAGAATTCTTCCAAGCTTTTCTTTAATGAGGTTTATAGTCCTTGGTTTTAGTCCTAGGTCCCTGATGCACTTGAGTTGGTTTTTGTATATGGAGTGAGTTATGGATCTTGCTTGAGTCTTCTGCAGATAGTTTTCCAATTTTGCCAACACCATTTGTTAAAAAGGTTGTCATTTCCCCACTTAACTGATTTCATCTTCTTGTCAAAAATCATTTGGCCATAAGTCGATGGCCTGATTTCTGGATTCTCAATTCTATTCCATTGATCTATGAGTTTGTCATTGTACCAGTACCATGCTGTCTTCACTACCATGACAGTGTAGTAGGATTTGAAATCAGGGAGTGAGATGCCTCCAACCTTTTTTTCTATTTTTAAGGAGTACTTTGCTTATTTGGAGCTTTTTTTTCCATTCCAAATGAAGCTGCAGATTGCCTTTTCCATCTCATTGAAGAATGGGATTGGTATTTGTTTTGGGATTGCATTGAACGTGTAAATTGCCTTTGGTAGTGTTGCCATTTCCACTACATTGAGTCTTCCTATCCATGAGCAAGGGATATTCTTCCACTTCTCCAGGTCTCTTTTTGTTTCTTGTAGTGATGTTTCGTAATTTTCCTTGAATAGATCTTTTGTGCTTCTGGTTAGATTTACTCCCAAATATTTTATCTTGTGATTAGCTTTGTCACAGTCTCTTCTAAACCCAGCTTGTATATCTGGCAGTTCTTTGATGATGTACTGTTCCTCCTTACTTATTTTCAAATTAAAAACTATTTCAATATTTTAGTATGACAAACTCATTTTCCAGCAAGATATTTTGTCTTAGCAACTTAGTGCTATTGGAACACAAATACTACAAGTATTTTGTAAAGCAAGATTTATTTTCTTAGCATTCTAAAGGGTTTAAAGTCTGAATTCAGAGCACAGTTCCAAAAGCACAGCATTCTCATTTTTAACTAGTTCAGTTTCTAACGGCAATTCTTAGAGTTCATGGCTTGTTAATGGATTTCTTGTGCACATCTTTGTTCATCTTTACTCATGTTTGTCTCAGTATCTATTTTAAACTTAGGTGTGATTATATCTCTTGCTTATGGACTAATTAAAATGAAAAATAAGTCTCTCATTTTCAAAAAGGGTCATATTGGTGGGTACAAATTTAGAATTTCAACAAATAAATTTTTTATGAAGTTTGTATAATTAAATCCTAAAATGATAAAACTTGCTAAATATGCTATGATTTTCAAGTCTGTATTTGCTTACTGTATGGTAAGCATACTATAAGTATGCCTGACTGTGTGATCAAAATAAGTTATGGCTAATATTGAGAAGAATGAGAATCCCAGATACTTAATTGTGCTCATGTAAAATCTATACTTGAACAAGAGGCTATTTGTTTAAAAAATAAGAAAGGAGTGTGTCAGGATTGTATACTCCCTACATACCTAGTCAAACTCTATGTTGAACAGATTATTCAAGAAGCTGGACTCTATGAAGAAGAATGTGGCATCAAATTTGGAGAGAAACTAATCAATAAACTGCATTACGCAGATGACACAAGCTTGCTTACTGAAAGTGAGAACTTGATGAATTTGTTGCGGAAGATCAAGGAATGCATCCTTAAGTATGGATTGGATCTCAATGACAAGAAAATGAAAATTCTTACCCCTGGAC
>NW_006399870.1:7630642-7632161 GCF_000299155.1 Elephantulus edwardii
GTGCTCAACTTGATGACAACTAACAACAAAAACAACAATATAGTACATTATGAGTACAAAGAGCAAGAACCTCCAAAACATATATGCACTAATAGTGAAATAGATTCTTTAATAATAATGAAAGATTGAAGAAAAATTGATCCCTTTGATTTTTGTGTTGGTGTATAATATTGAAAAAGCCAATTGACTGCCAAAAGGATAAACAAATCTGTCTTGGGAGAAGTTCAGTTATAACACTACTTACAGCAATAATGGTGGAACTTTGCTTCACATACTTTGGGTATACTATTAGGAGGGATGAGTTACCTGGGAAAGACATTATATATGTTTGATGAAGTAGCAGAAAAGTAGAAGACCCTCTCAAGATGAATTGACAGTGGCTATAACCAGGAGCTTAAATACAGAAGCAATTGTTAGGATGGTGCAGTTCTAGGCATGTTTGCCTCTACAGAACATATTTACTTTGAGACAGTGCTCTCTTGACAGCCCATAACAACAACTTATTTTACTGCTTTCAGCCTTTCCATGCATTTCTAATATCTCAAGCTTTATTTGTTTTATACATAAAGAGTAATTAGAGTCTTATTCTAACTAGTTCTTTTATTAATATAAAAAAGTAAATTAGTATTTTATTGCCTTTATATAGCACAGATATTTTATGGTTTGATCTTATGAATACTAAAAATTTATTTGCTCATCCTTAAAAACTAAAATAAGAAAGTATTTTGTTTTTCTTCTACTTTAGTTGAGTCTATTGTAAACCAGGCAGGGAAATATTCTGGTTTCTTTGTGGTTTTTTTAAAATAGAATCTGAACTACTTTCATTACAATTGGAGAGGTTAACCTACTTGTATGTATTATTAAAATAGATGTGTTTATTCCTTGTCATCTTTTTCTTTTCTGTGTTATGTTCTTCCTAGTAGTCTTCTTGTTTTGTATCTTGCAGAATTTGAAATACATTTTTCTTTATTTTGTACTCTAGAGATTTTTAAATAAATATTTTGTGCTTGTGTTTTAATGATACTTACATTTATTTTTCTCAGAAGGAAGTTTAACCTATGTGAATGTAATCATTTGAGGGATATAAAATGTTTTCTTATGTGCCCCATATGGGAACATACAAATTTCTTCAACTTTATAAAAAAAACTTTCAATTGCAATTTACAATTCTATTTTGAAGCATTGCTATTTTAATTTAACTAAATAATCACATTTACATATCTATTTTACTGTATCTTTTTAGAATTCACTTATTCACTATTATTTCTATGTCAGGAATTATGTTTCATCTCCATTGTTTAGCTTTTGGTTTTATTTTTGTTTGTTTTTTACCTCTAAGTTATTTGGAATATGTATCAGGAAATTTTACTTAAAAAAATTTGATGTGGTTAAGAATTGTGCTGCCAACACAAAGACAAATGGTAAGACACATGGTTTGACTTCACCAGCTGATCCCTAGGAAAAACATGGGCAATATTCTCACCTGTGATTTCCTGCTTCTGAAAAACCATTGGAGGGT
>NW_006399870.1:7633946-7640416 GCF_000299155.1 Elephantulus edwardii
TTGAGTCTTAGAAGATCCCATTCATCTATGTTATCTTCTCCTGGTTGTAGGTTTTCCAGGATACTGGGAAGACTGCTTATGTTCTTAAGAACTATATACCTCCATCATAACCACCATAGTCTACCAGAAGTGCAGTATCTTTGTGCTGGTTATTTAACCCCTTGACTCTCAGGTGCTAATGTGCGAATGAGGGAACTTGGATCTTGCTGCCAAGGGGTTAAAATTGGGAACCTCAGTTGCTACTAAATCATAGTTTTTAAAAAATCCTAATAATGTTGTCATTGTTGCTATCTGACTTTATAGCAGCAGTCACTAAATTGGAAACAAAGTTGCAACATGACAAAAAATTGTGTAGTATTTACCAGCACCATTCAGTAATACAGCCTTAACCATACCTCCTTGAACTACTTCATAACTTGTCAAGAAGAGCAGTTTGCAGCAAGGGCATGTGGTGTGCACCTAGTATTAAAATTGCTTTGTCTTAAATTGAGCGTGAGGATATTAAACATATATTGTGAAGAAGACTGCTTTCTCAGAGTGAAGATACTGCAGTTGAAAAGCCAGTAGTTTGAAACTTTAAAATTAGATGACCAAAACCCTCAAACTTTGAAACTGAAGATGGTAAACTTCTCCATTATTGCATTTCAAGTTGTGGAATTTATTGAATGCAAAGACTGTCTATATTTATCAGAATGTTTCTACTAATGGAGTGCTTTGGATGGGGGAGGGAAGCCTGTTTAACTGCCTGGTTTAAATGTGTGAGAAACAAAATCTCCTTTGTTCTCCTAGGCTGAAGTGGAACCACTTTAACAGGGTTTTGGCATTTCCTTTCCTTTATAAAACGTGCTCAGTGAACTGCACCAGTTAACTACAGTTTGGCAAATTGTTAAGTTAACAATTATGACATCTGCAATGTTTTATAAAGCAACTAATTTAATAAAATCACTATTGTGAGGGGGGAAAAAAGAACTATATACCTATGCACTAGAGCAAGACTGATCTCCTTGGGTAGGTGGGCAGTGCAGGTCTGACAGAAACCTATAGATCCATGAGGAGGCCCAGATACTATGGATTTCAGGGGGGGAAAATGTAGAGACCATCTTTGAAGTGTATATTGAAGTAGCCCATCCTTGGAAAGGTGGCAATTTTTCAGATACTGAGGTGCAGAGGACATTCCTAAAAGACTACAGTGACCAAGAAGTTCTATGGACTTTTAACAAGTTTTGTTTCTCCTTCTATGTGGATATCCTTGTTGTAAACCAAGTTGGGCAAAGCTTCTCATTTGTGTTTACTGCCAGTGATAGTAAACAGAAATTCAGATTACGTTATCTTCAGAAGCAGAGTTACTTCTGGATCTTAAAACCATAGCATATTCAATGTACTTCTCAAACACTGTAGTACAAAAGTCTCAATTCTTCTATCACCTGTTTTAATTTTCCAGCTCTCAGACTTATAGCCAGTGACCACAGCCTAAATCAGTTAATCTTCAAACCAGCATCATTGCTCTTAGGTAATATGGAGAGATGCGTGAAAGCAGACTTTCGCGGTGCAATATATCTCCTGATCTCCAGACTACTAGTACCAAGGGTGCTAATTGTAGATCCAAGTAAGATTAGTTTTTTGGAATTTCAGCCTTTCCAATCAATCCTGTGATGTGAATTTTTGTCTTCTTGATGTTGAGCTATAATCCATATGACAGTCTATAGCCTTTGATCCTTTATAACAAGTATTTCAAGTACTCCTCACTTTCAGCAAGCAAGGTTCTGTCATCAGAATAAATAGATTGTTGAAGAGTCTTCCTTTGATTCTGATGCCAAAGTCTTCTTCATAAACTCCAGCTTCTTGAATAGTTTACTCAACATAGAAATTGAATACCTTGAACTTATTCTTAAGATTTTTAAATTCAGGTGGGATGAACTCAATGTTGTATTTTGGTTCTTGTGGACTTGTTTTAATTTTCTTCATCCTGTACCTTACCCTGTAATTTACCTGGAGTCCATTATTGCCACATTGCTATGGGTTCAGATGGATGTTTTTAATTGGTTTTCCTCATTTTGAGGAACTCCCAGTCTGAACTCTACTTCTAATACTATAGCTTCCCCTATTCCTCTATTGTTCATATGGTTTTCAGAGGTCTCTTATTTCATATGGGGATGGCCAATCTTCTTCCTAGTCTGTCTTAATCAGGGAGCTCTACTTAAACCTCATTACCATGTGCTAGCATTGACCACCTTGAATCAAATAATCATATTATCTACCATATCAGTTGGAAAACTGAAAAAAAAAATGCCGTTGCATTCATAGTCAACAAAACACTCTCAAGATCTATCCTGAAGGACAATGCTGTGAGTGATAGTATGTTATCAAGAAATATTCAAGGAAGATATATTACTATGACTATTATTTCAATATAGGGACCGATAGCTAAAGCCGTGTTGGCTGGAGCTTCCTGACTAAATCAAGCCTGGAAGCAGGAGCGTCATCCACTTCCGAAATGGCTTGCCTCCGGAAACTCTGTGTATGAACAGTGCTCAGGCCATTCATTCATAGGGTCGCTATGAGTCGTCTACGACTCGACAGCATCAAACAACAACAACATAGCTAAAGCCAAAGAGGAGGAAATGGAGTATTTCTATCAAATACCTTAACCATCATGGAATCCTGTTAACCCAGAGGTATGAAGATGCACTGTTATCCCCAAGAAGTGGGGTTCAAATACAGTAGATACCCTATGGAAGAAGGATGGAAAATCTCTTTCTGTGTGATTTACTGCCTCTCAAAATCCACAGAGGAGAAAGCTATGAATGAGTTGGACCTGGCTCAAAGCGTATGTTGTTGTTTGTTTGTTGGTGTTGTTGTTTGCCATCAAGTTACCTGTAACCCATAGCGATCCTATGTTCAGTATCTCTGAACCCTTTCCTGTCCTAAGCCAGTCTCACTAATATTGATACACCAACCCTGATTGCCCCAATTAATGTATCAATCCATTTCATCAAGGGTCTTCCTCTCTTGTACTGTCTGTCCACCCTTCTGAGCATTATGTTCTTCTCCAGGGACCAGTTTCTTTTGGCCACATGCCAAAGTATGTGAGATAGAGGGTCAAAATCCTAGCCTCCTAGAAAAGACTTGGTTTCACCCTCTCCAAAACAGACCTATTTGTTTTCTTGGTAGTCTATGGTAAGTTCAAGACTCTTCTCCAGCAGCACAATTAGAAGGCATTGATTTTCCTTCTGTCATCTTTAGTCATTATCCACTTCTCTCAAGCATAACAAGTAATGTCAAAGACCATGGATTTGATTAGGTGCACCTTAGACTGACAGTGTTGCTTTTTAGCACTCTGGAGAGGTCCTTGACAGAAATTTTTCCCAATGAAATCCATCTTTCAATTTCCTGACTGCTGCTGTTAAAAGTGTTGACTGTGAGACCAAATAAGCTATAATTGCTAACACTCTCAATTTCTTCTCCGTCTATCATGGTGATGCCAACTGGTCCAGTGGTGAGAAACTTTGTCTTCTAGATGTTGAGCTTCTACAGCAAGCACTTCATATCGTCTTCTATTTCAGCAAGCAAGGGAATATCATCTACATATCGTAGATTGTTGACTCTTCCTCTAATCTTGATGCAGCATTCCTCCTCATAAAGCCCTGCTTCCCGAATGATCTGTTTTGCATACAAATAGAAAAGGTATAAGGACAAGATGCATCCCTGATTCACTCCTTTTATAATGTGAACCATGCAGTATTTCATTGCTCTGTTCTGAGGACTGCTTCCTGCTTCAAGTATAGGTTTCAAATAAGCACAATCAAGTGTTCTGGTATTCCCGTTTTCCTCAAGGTTATCCACAACTTATTGTAATCCACACAGTCAAGTGCCTTTGCATAGTCAATGAAGCTTAGATAGACGTTCCTCTGGCGTTCTCTGTTTTCTACCAAGATCCATCTGACACTGTCAATATTGTTTCTAGTGCCAAAACCTCTTCTAAACCCAGCTTGTATTTCTGGTAGTTCTTTGTCAATGTACTGTTCTGGTTGTTTCTGGATAATCATCAGCAGAATTTTACTAGTGAGTGATATTGTTGTATAATTTCCACACTCTGTCAAACCACTTTTTTAAAATGGGAATAAATAAGGATCTCTTCCAGTCAGTTGGCCTAGTATCTGTCCTCCAGATTTCTTGGCACAACATGGTGAGCACATCCAGGGCAGCATCTATTTGTTGAAATATGTCAATTGGTATTCCATCAATTCCTGGGGCTTTATTTTTTTTTTCCAAGCCCTCCAGAACAGCCTGAACTTCCTCCTTTATCACCATTGCCTCTTGATCATATGTTGTCTCTAATAATTTTTCTGTGTCAGCCAATTCTTTTCGGTATAATGACTACGTATATTCTTTCACTCTTCTTTTCATGCTTCCTGAATCATTCAATATTCTGCCCATGGCATCCTTAAATATTGAAACTCACTGTTTGAATTTGTTCTCTAGTTCATTCAGGGTAAGAAATTCCGAGCTAGTTTAGCCCTTTTGATTTTCTGATTCCAACTTATTACACATTTCATTATAATATTATGCCTTGCCTTCCCAAGTTGTACATTGATATCTTTTATTAAACACCTTAACTTCTTGATTTTTTCAATTTGCTTTGGCTTCTTGGTGCTTAAAGAAATACTAAGAGCCTCTTCTGACATCCATTTTGGTCTTTTCTTCTTCCTGGTTTGTAATGCATTTACATTTTTTTTTAATTCTTCATTTATGATGTTCTTGGTTTCTCCCCACAAGTTACCTGGTCTTTGTTTATTAGTATTAAAGGCCTCAAACCTTTTCCTAAGTTGGTTTTAAAATTCTTGGGGAATAGACTCAAGATCAAATTTTTATTTCTGTGAATATGATATAATTTCCTTTAGCTTTAATTTGAACTTACACATGAGCAGCTGACGGTCTGTTCCACAATCAGCACCTGGCCCAATATTCACTGTTGATATTGAATTTCTCCAATGATTTCTTCCTTAGATGTAATTGATCTTATTCCTGTGTATCCCATCAGGTAAAATCCATGTGTATATCCTGTGTTTATGTTCCTTATAAAATGTATTTACTATGAATAAATCACTGATTGTACAGAATTATTTCATTTATCCCCAACCTCATTTCTGTCACCAAGTCCATATTTCCCCAACTATTGTCTCAAATCTGCTTTGGGGGTCTGGCTTTCAAATTTGACATCCTGATACAGTATTGGAAATCTCATGCGGTCTCACAAAATGGGACCTGAGACCTCCCTATATTCAGGTAGCACCTTTCCCCCAGAAGTGTGTAGGTTATCTTAACATCATCTTTGGGAAAGGATATCTTAGGTCTCAAAAGCACTTTGGGTCCTTGGGCCTTAGGCTCTTGGGCCAAATGAACGACATATCAGATCTAGAAGAGACCTATCTTGATCTTTGAAATTATCACATTGTGTAAGTCACAAAACTTTGCAGAAGCTCTGTGGCAAGGATTTCCCTTAGTACTGCCTCAGGAAAAAACCTTACTCTGAAGGTGGTACATATGATGTGGGCTGACATTCTCAAAAACAAGAGATAGACAACAGCATGAGAGACCAGTTGTCATGTGTGACATCACAAAAGTGACTTGTGGACTAAGTTGTCATATTTAGAGGTGGCTGGGAAGGGAAGGTTTTCCTAGGTATCTGGGAGTACCAGAGATAGGAACATAGCAGAGAAAGGAAAGAGAGAAAACACATGTGCTTGAGTGTTGGTTTGGGCAACTGTAAGGGAAGTTTCTTTCATCTTAGGTAAAATGATTGTTTGTCAGATATTGTTCCAAAACTAAGCATCAAAATTAAGACATACTAGGAAGAAGGACTGACCACTCATTTCCAAAATAAAACAGGCCTTCAATAACCTTTTGTACCTCAGAAAACACACAACATTATATAGCTATGAAAATATTTTTGCTATTCTTACACATGAGTGACATGTTTGCTTGCCAGGGCAAGCTAATTTTTTATTTTATTTTATTTTTTATTAATTTTAATGAACATTTACAGATAATTTGGATTTCCATTCATTCATTGCTGCACTTCTCTACCCGCCGCCCAGCCCTCCCCCGCCACCCCAGTTCGCTCCTCTCTTTGAAAAGTAAAAGAAACACTCCCTCCCTGGTACACAATCCCCCCTGCACCCCTCCCACCACCCCAAGTACATTGCACTATGCAGCCTTAATTGTGGACTCTTGTGATAACCATAATACCCTATCATACACTGATTTTAAATTATTCTCTCCTTCATCTGTTTCAGTGCAGTATACACAATTTATCCGGTTTTTCTCAGTCTTACCCCAACCCTGATATCAGTCCTATTTTACAGCAGTGGCACCATGCAGTATTTGTCCTTTTGTGACTGAGATACTTCACTCAGCATAATGTCCTCCAGGATCACCCATTTTGAATAATATTGCATGAGTTCCTTGTT
>NW_006399870.1:7645316-7648102 GCF_000299155.1 Elephantulus edwardii
TAGGATTATATTCTTTGTACCTATTCAGAATGTATGCTAAACAAATAATTAAGGAACTGTACTATATGAAGAAGAATATTGCATTAACATTGTAGGAAGACTCATCAGCAATTTACTATACACAAGTAGCCCAACCTTGCTTCCAGAAAATGGAGAAAAACGGAAACTGAAGATCAAATGCTAGTTTTTAATATGTATTACATCTCAAAATCAAGAAAACAAAAGTAATTAGCACTGTACCAGTAGGCAAGATCACAGTTGTTTTTGTGTACTGTTGAGTCAGAGATGACCCATAGGTGACCCACCAGTGGGTTTTCAGAGGCAGTTAGCTGTATGGGAGAAAATTAGTCATCCTTCTCCCATGGAACAGTTGGTGGATTCTAACTGTGCTCCATTGGGATTGTAGTACAAACTTCTTGCCACTAACTCGCCAAAGCTGTCAGAATGTTGTGTTATATAAAGTACTGAAGTTGTCAATGATTACATTCATGGGGATCCAAAGTCAATATATATGGAAACAGCAGTCAAGATATCAAAATCAAACTGCATTGGGGAAAGGGAAATCTGCCATCAAGAATTTGTTTGAAGTTCTAAACAGCAAAGATACCAGTTTAAAGATTAAGATGTACCTGATCCAAGCCATTTTTCAGTTGCTTCCTATGTATCTGAAATTTGTACAACTAATTAAGATAACCAAAGCTATTGTGGTGTTAAAGGTTTATTGTCCAAAATGTTTTCCCTACCTGACCTGAGGTGCTTGCTGAGGAAGATCAAGGATTGCAGCCTTCAATATGGATCAAAGCTCAACATCAAAAAAACTAAGATTCTCACTACTGTGCCAATTGGCAGCATCATGATAGATAGTGAAGAGACTGAGATTATTAACAGCTTTAGTTTGCTTGGTACCACAATCCACACTCTTGGTACCAGTAGCCAGGAAATTAAAAGATGAATTGCATTGGGAATGTTGGCTATCAAAGATCTCTCCAAAATACTGAAGAGCAACAATGTCAGTATGGATACTAAAGTGCACCTGACCCAGGCCATAGTCTTTGCAGTAACTTGCTATGCATCAGACAGCTAAACAGTAACAAGGGATGATAGAAGGAGAACTGAAGTCTTTGAGCTGTGGTGCTGGAGAAGAGTATTGGATATGTCATGGGCTGTTAGGAGAACATGCAAGTTCATGCTAGAGAGGTGAAACCAGCCTCCTCATTGGAGGCATGGATTCTGAAGCTTTGTCTGACATATTTCAGACATGTTGTAAGGAGGGACCACACCTTGGAGAGGACTTTATGCTTTGGTGGTGGAGAGACAGCGCAAAAGAGGAAGATCCTTGATGAAATGGATTGATACAGTTACTGGGATAGCGGGGTTAGGTGTGTCAGAGAATATAAAATTGGCAAAGGTTAGAGAAGGTTTAGGGCCATTGTACATAGGGTTGCTATGAGTTGCAGACAACTCAACGGCAAATAACAACAACAACAGTGGGATAATGTGTATAGATCATGTTGCCTATCCACAAGATACTGTCTAGTGTAACCAATCCATAGGTGTGTTGGCTAGTCTTGCCATTAAATTGAACAGATTCAGCAGTAGAATTCAAGAATCTCATCACTAGCAAAGGAGAAGCATATGTGCTGTGCATACTTTTCCAGAACAGAGATTCTTGTACCAACCAGACCAGGGCTGTGTCTAGCAGCTGCAATAGCAATCACAGCAGAGAACCTGACATGTGACAGAGCAGCCCTTGGGACAGCTATACCACAGAAACAGAGCTAAGAGCTTTGCCAAAGTTTATTGGAGGGTTGGAAGAAAAGCCACAATGGCAGGACTAAGCTTTGTTATACAGGAGAAGGATAGACAATCTCCTCCCATAAAATTTAGAGCCTCCAAAAACCTGTGAAAGGTTCAGCTATGGGTCAGTTCTGACAACACACAGCAACAAGCTTTGTAACACTGGCCTAAAGCTCTGAGGCTCAAGGCTGAGGTGCCTGTGAGCACATTTCAAAAGATGTCCTCACTGAGTGATTATATTCTCCTATTAATCTGAATTATATAGATATTGACATTTTTGTTTGTGTGTTTTTTATGCTCTGTGAGCTATTGCAATAGATTTTTGGACCCAGGGAAGCAATAAGATTGGTGTTGGGATGAGTAGAAAGCATAGGTATGTGTAAGACATGTCTGACCTCATAGGAACTGGGTTTGTGTTATTAATGTTGTTGACAGGAATGTTTTTGTTGTTATGTGCCATCGAGTCACTTGCAACTCATAGCAACCCTGTGTACAACAGCCCTAAACTCTGTTCAATCCTGTGCCAATTGCACTGTCTCTGACACTCCCATCCCAATTATCCCAGTCACTGAATCAATCCACCTCATTGACGGCCTTACCCTCCTGCACTGTCCCTCCACCCTCCCAAGCATGATGTCCGTCTCCAAGGGCCGGTCTCTCCTCACAACATGTCCAAAGTATGTTAGATGGAGCCTCAGAATCCTTGACTCCAAGGAGCCACCCGGTTTAACCCTTTCCAGGACAAATCTGTTTGTTTTCCTAGCAGTCCATGGTACACTCAATACTCTTCTCCAGCACCAAAGCTCAAAGGCACCAATTCTCCTTCTATCCTCCTTAGCCACTGTCCAACTATCTGATGCATGTGATTGTGAAGACCATGGTCTATATCAAACACACCTTAGTCTCCAAAGAGATGCCATTGCTCTTCAGTACTTTGGAGAAGTCCCTAACAGCATACTTTCCCATGGCAATGCACCTTTTAATTTCCT
>NW_006399870.1:7648457-7650894 GCF_000299155.1 Elephantulus edwardii
ATTCCACTGTGCAACCTTAATTGTGGACTCTTGTGATAACCATAATACCCTATCATACATCACTTTTAAATTATTCAGTCCCTCATCTGTTTTCAAAATTGAAAAGTTGTGATCTACATACTCTAAACTTGCAGTTATGTCTTCATTATGTCTGGCATTTAGTAATGAAGTATAGCAATTTGTGTTTTTAATTTATTATTTTTATTAGTAATCAACTTATTACAAAAAGATATCTTTATACTTATTTTTTATTTCTTCGTGTTTGGGTTCAGAACTATTTCCTGGAGGTATCTAGGTTTTTATTTTATTTCTACAGTTGGGTGACGAATCCATTACTATGCACAAACAAACTTTTATTTAACTCAAGCATTGAGTGAACTCAGCAGCAGAATTTGGGAATCTTACCAACAGCAAATAAAAAAGCAGACAATGCAAAGTATGAGTCCTTCAGGGCCAAAGATACCTTTCTGAAATAAGTTATGTTCTGGCTCACTAAACATAGCACTCTCTGTTGTCAAAACCTACTGCACAGTGGTAAAAACCAAAACAGTATGATACTGGTACAATGACAGATATATAGACCAATGCAACAGAATTGAGAACCCAGAAATGAACCCAGGTATCTACGGTCAACTGATATTTGACAAGGAAATAAAACCTATCAAATAGGGAAATGATGACTTCTTCACTAAAGAGTGCTGGCAAAATTGGACTGCCACCTGCAGAAAGCTGAAACAAGATTCACCATACACCATACACAAAAATCAATTCAACGTACTTCGGAGACCTGGAAGTCAAGCCTAAAACACTAAAATTCATCAGAGATGAACTGGGATCAAGCTTAGATGGCCTAGTCTATGATATAAAGAGATTGTCAAATATAGACAGAAATGCATAATCAGGAGAGGATAAAGTGGATGAATGGGACCTTCTAAAGATTAAATTCCTGTGTGCATCAAAAACTTTTTCCAGTGAAATGAAAAGAAAAATCTACTGATTGAGGGAGGGACAAAAATCCCCATTTAGCTATACCATTTCAGATAATGGTCTCATATCAAATGTTTACAGAGTCCCAAAGGGCCTCCACAAGAAAAAACTGACAAGAGAATTACAAAATGAACAAAATAATTGGAAAGAATTTTCACAGAGGAAGATACTCAATTGCTAATAGACACATGAAGAAATACTCCAAATCACTAGCAATAAGTGAGAAGTTTATCAAACCACAATTAGATACCATCTAACTCCAGTATCAGTGTCAATGTTGAACAGTACAGCAATTAATGCATGTTGGAGGGGGTATCGTGAGTAGAAACTCTTATACGTTATTGGTGGGGTTGTAAAATGATACAACCACTCTGAAAGACAGTTTGGGGTTTCCTCAAAAAGCTGAACATAGAAATTCCATATTATTGGAATATGTCCTGAGAGAATGAGAACTGAGACACAAATGGAAACTTGTACACCAATGTTCATAGAAGCATTATTCACCATCACAAGAATATGGAAACAGCCCAAATGCCCAACCACAATCAAAGGGATTGGGAAATTATGGCATATTCACACAATGGAATATTGTGCAACACACAGGAGAAATGATTTTGCAAATTACTACCTAACTTGGGAAGGTCTGGAGAGCATTGTGCTAAAGGAGCTAACTTAGTACCATAAGAACAAATATTTTATAACACCATTATTGTAGAATGAGTATGAGGATCCAAAGGGGAGGGAGAGGAGGAAGCAGAGGGCTGAGGATGGACTTGGGGAGTTGTTGTTAATTATAGGGTTGTATAATTTGATGGGTGGAGGGAGGGGTTTGAAGAAATGGGAAAGAGCTGGTGTGAACAACAATGTATACAAACTTTGTAAATGAACCAATATATAAAAACAACAACAACAACAAAAACCCAACAACAACATTAAAAAAACACAAAGGGAAGGAATGCTGAAGTAAGAGAAAGAAAAAAAAAAAACACAGGATTTTAAAAGGACAGCCGAAGAAGATCAAGCTAAGTATTATAATCCAGTGTTTAAAGTACTGGAGGTAGAAAATCAAAAGGGAAGAACATGCTTGACATCCAGGCTACAGTCTTTGCAATTATGTGCTATGTATCAGAGAGTTGGACAGTGACTAGGGATGATAATTTTAAAGTGATGTATGATAGGGAATTAGTATTATGGTTATTACAAGAGTCCACAATTAAGGTTGCATAGTGGAATGTGCTTGGGGCTATAGGAAGGGTGCAGGGGCATTGGGTACCAGGGAGGGAGTCTATCTTTTACTTTTCTTTTTTTTTATAATTATATTTTGTTAATTTTCATAAACATTTACAGAGATTTTGGGCTTCCACTCATTCATTGTTGCACTATTCTCTCTACCCTCCTCCCAGTTTGTTCTTGTCCAAATGCCACAGTGCTTGTCAAAGCCAGTTCTGAT
>NW_006399870.1:7657094-7662850 GCF_000299155.1 Elephantulus edwardii
CCCTTCTAAACCCAGCCTGGACTTCTGGTAGTTCTCTGCTGATGTGCTGTTCCAGTCGTTTTTGGAATATAGTTCCCCCTTTCTGAGTTAGTAAATGTCAGATATGGCCATCTCATGCAACTCTTGTAAAAAAATTTTCTTGTTAAAAAAATTTATAGCTATCTTAGAGGAAGTTCAACTGTGGTGTTTCTTAGAGGCAAGGATGGTGATTTTGTTCCATAACTTTTGGATATACTATCAGGAGAAATCAGTCATTGGAAAAGGACATCTTGCTATGAAAAGTAGAGGGTCAGAAAAAGACAGCAAAATCTTCCATGAAATAGATTGACACAGTCAGTATGACAGTGGGTTCAAACATATTAGAGATTGTGAGGATGGGGCAAATTTTTGACCTGTTGTTCTTTGAGTTACTATGTGCCAAAGTTGACACAATAGCACATAAAAGTGACAACCAGCATTTCCAACTAGAAACCAGGCAGTATCTCCCTGTTCTGTGTGAATGATGGCTCTTGATCTATGATTACATTTAAGAATCTCTGTATTCCACATGAGCACAGTTAAGTTTTCTAGAATTTGTATTGTCCATAATATTAGCCATACTTTGGTATGAAACATATACTCAATTGGCTTTGCATAGTCAATAAAAGATAAATAAGTACCTTCCTGGGATTTTCCTCTTTTCATCCAATATGCAACTGATATAAAACAATGATCTCCTTCATTGGGCATACTGTTTTAATCTAGCTTGAATTTTTGGCAGCTTTCTATTAATGTATTAGGCCAATTCCATGAATTATCTTCAGCAATATTTTATTTGTGGGTAAAATGAGTAATTTTTATTAGTAATCTCCTTTCCTTAGAATGAGTACAATTACGAATCTCTTCTAAGTTGCTCACGTAGCTGCATTCTAAATTTCTTGACGTATACAAATGAGCACCACCTATAGCATTTGTTATAACATTCTGATTAGTTTGCTGTAATTTCTTAGAGTCTTAGTTTTTGCCAATGACTTCTATTCCATTGAGCTTCTTCAGTTTTATCTATGCATTCTTGATCATCTGTTATCACTTGAATTTATTTGTTTGCCAGAATCACTTCAGTACAGTGACTCTATATTCTTTTTGATGTTTCTTGCATCATTCAAAATGTTGTAAAAAATACTTCATTACTGAAAATTCAGACTTAAAGTTTTTTTCTCTAATCTTTCAACTTGAGAAGTGCTGAGCACGGGCTTTATGATTTTCTAATTCCAGATCTTTGTAGTTTTTATTGTAATACTTTGATTTGGCTTTTTTAAGCTGCCTCTGGAAGTTTCTCTTCAGTATTTATTCAGTCTTGTCTTCCGTTTCCTTTAGCTACTCTACATTCAAGAGACATTTTCAGGCCTGTTTAATATTGATTTTGGTCTTTTCTTTGTTTCACTCTTCTTAATCATCTTTTGATTCCTTTGCATATAATGCCAGTGATATAAGCACATATTTCTATGGGTCTTAGGTTGTTAAGGATCGATGTCTCAAATGCCTTCTAGAGAAACTCTAAAAATGTAGATAAAATATATTTTAGCTCTGAACTTTTTAAAATATCCTTTAACTTCTGCTTAAATTTTCATAGGGATAATTGATGGTCTGTTCCACAACTGATAACTAGTCTTGTTCTGATGTTGTTGTTGTTAGGTGCCATTGAGTCATAGACGACTCATAGCGACCCTATAAATGAAAGACCTGAGCACTGTTCATACATAGAATTTCTGGAGGCAAGCCGTTTAGGAAGTGGATGCCTCTCCTGCTTCCAGGCTTGTTCCAATAGATGATAATAAATAACTACATTGACTTTTTCAACAAATATAGTTAATTTTATTTCTGCATACTCCACTCGACAAAGTCCATTTTATACTAAGTAAGTAGCTGAAAAACATATTTCAATGAATAATTCATCAATCCTCCAAAATTCAGGCCTGCAGTCTCAAAACTTGTTTTTATCATCAAGGTCATATTTCTAGCTACTGATTCTTCTTATTTCCACATTTTACATTTGAATTCAAATAAATTTCAGAGCATTTTGATTGTGTGCTGGACTCCGACTCATAGTGACTAGTGATGCTATGTACAATAGCTCTGAACACTGCTCTATCTCGAGTCAACTTCATTGTCCCTGACACGCCTACACCCATTACTTCAGTCATTGAGCCAATTAATTTCATCAAAGATCTTTTCCCCTTCTGCTGATCATCCACCCTTCCAAGCAGGATGTCCCTTCCAAAGGTCTGGTCCCTCTTGGCAACATGCCCAACATACATCAGACACAGTTTCAAATTCCTTACTGCTAAGACACAGCCTGATTTCACCTTCCCCAAGATGGACTTGTTTGTTCTTTTAGCAGTCCATGGTATATTCAATGCACTTTTCCAGCACCACAGCTCAAAGGCGTTGATTCTTCTTCTGTCATCCTTAGTCATGGTCCAGCTCTCTTATGCATAACAAGTAAATTGCAAAGACTATGGCCTGGATCTGATGCAGCTTAGTCTCTAGACTGATATAATTTGCTCTTCAGTACTCTGGAGAGTTCCTTGGCTGCTGGTATTAAGAGTGTTGATTGTGGAGCCAAGCAAACTAAAGCTGTTAACCATCTCAATCTCTTCACCATCTATCAGGATGCTGTTAATCAGCCCAGTGGTGAAAATGTTTGATTTCTTGATGTTGAGCTTTAATCCATACTGAAGGCTTCAGTCCTTGACCTTCTGTAGCAAATGACTCAGGTCCCTAGTTTCAGCAAACAAGGTTGTATCATCTGCATAATGCAAGTTGTTGATGAGCTGTCCTCCAATCCTGGCGCAACACTCAGAATTTGGTAGACGTCATCAATTTTCTCACTTTTGACATTAATGGTCACTGCTTAAATTTTAAAGTTACATGAAGAAAGTAATCTTTGTAGGTGCATGCTTATTATCCTATAACAGATACCATTGTACTTCACGGTTGATTTTGAAATGTTCTTTTAGATGACATGTTTCCATTTCAATTTATAATTCCTGGCATAGTATAGCAAAAAATTATCTAGTGTCAAACAGCCTATATCAGTTCAATTCCACTTCCAATGACTAGAATGTCAGTCTTCTTGGATACATTTTATGTTATTTTTTATAGCTTCCAGTTTTCCTAATTGCTTTCTACATTTTACATTCCAATTCTTAGTGTATGTTCCTTTTCATTTTGAGTAGTCCCATATCAACAAATGAAGAACTCAAAAGCTTTACTCCATTCACATCATTAAAGTTGACTATACTTTGAGGAAGTAGCTAATTTTCAATCAGAGTTTGGATGTTTTGCAACCTTAGGAGCACATATTTTATTGTAATAATTATATTTGGCAATATTTTGATTTTAAATTTTCATGTCTTAATTTCTTCAGAAGTAAACCACAAAGTCTTTCTTCCTAGTCTATCTTAACTTTTACTCTCCACTGAAACTTATATATACCTGTATACGACTTTTTTTATGTGTGAAATATTTGTGGCATAGCTCCTAACTTCAAAGTATACGCACGCTACCCGCTACAATAGGACAAACTGACATATAAGCAACTTGAAGGGCAAAAATAGTTTTTTAAAAGAACTAAGGTATTTTCCATGCCCTCTATTATCAAATCATTTTCAGTGCTGTGTAGAGCCTGAGTTTGGCAAAATAGAATAGGAAAAAGAATAGGAAACAGATGACTATCAATTATCAGCTGGAAGTGTTGAATAAGCCACCTGCTATTTCTAAGCATTTAGTTTTCATGAGTTCTATAGAATTAGCCAATTAGCTTTACTTTCATTTCATTTAATATTGACATGAAAATAAAATATGATAAGGAAATGTGAAAATAATTTTGAACCTTATTACAACTATTGTTGTTAGGTGTTATTGAGTTGATTCTGATCCATATATATTCTATGTACAACATATTGAAACCTTATTTGATCTGCACTATCCTTATAATCTCCACTATTTAAGCTCCTTGTTCTAGTTACCTTAATCTTTCTCGTTGAGAGTCTCCCTGTCCTTCACTGGTCCTCTTCTTTTCCAAGCAGTTTGGTCTGCTACACATAAATAGAAGTGAGTAGTTGTTTATTATTATTATTATTATTGTTATTATTATTGTTGTTGTTGTTGTTGCTATTACATTTTTCATGAAAGAGTAAAGTTAAATAAAGCATCAGCATTTTTTGCATAAAACAGAATTATTCAATTTTATGTATTATTACTGACCTTGTGATACATAGGTTTACATTTTATTGCTGCTTAATTACCCTTCCTTGTTTCAAAGCCATTTTCACATTCAAAGAAAATATTCATTTCACTTTACAATACAAGAGCTGAGAATTTGAATATTAAGTGTGAGGTAGAATATAGATATCTAATTAAAACCATGGTTTTTGTCTTTTCTCCCTTTTTATTTTTCTCTCTTGAGCTGCTGGCATTATTGTAACTGTATTCGGTGTCCCCATTCTGTCAGCCTGTAGACTCTGAGCAAAGAATCTAAGGAGGTTGCAAGAAGAACAAGTAGAAATTTAAGAGAAAGTTGGAATAAAGATTAAGGGACAAGGGAAAGGTAAATAAGGTAGGTAATGGTGGACAAAAAGAGCAACTATGATGAAAAAATAACACATAGAAAAGACACATTATTAAGTAGCAGTTGAGCAAATCTACTGACTTTTAAAAGAGAGACATGATGAGAAGGAAGGGAGAGCCTAAAAAAATAGGAAATTATCCAGAAAGTGGAAAAATTATAAAAGCAGAATGGTAAGGAAGGATTAAAAAAAAATAATCATGTGGATAGTTTATGCATCTAGAAGACTGTGCTATGTCTGACTTGATTACTTATAGATATATGGAAAAATACATGCCAGCAGAGCAGGTATGAAGTAAGTATAATAGAACCTTTGGAAAATAAAATTTTTTAAACAAAAATTCCATAGAAGGATCCTGATGGCAGGAGAATTCCTTTACCAACTAGGCCATCAGAGCTGGCATCTAGATCAATATGGAAGAAATAATTCATAAAAGGAGAGTGAAAATGGTTGCACAATTTAAAGAATATAGTAATACTGCTGAAGTGCAAGGAGAAATTGATTTATTGTAAGCTTTTTGGAGTATATTTTCAGCAATAAGCAAAAAGAAAAATAAATAAAATCATAATATCTCTAGGGAAAATTAACCATTTATAATGAAAGATTATTGTTGTTGTTGTTAGGTGCCATTGAGTCGCTTGCGACTCATAGCGACCCTATGTACAAGAGCCCTAAACGCCGTTCTATCCTGTGCCAACCTAGCTATTTCAAATACACTTATTCCCACAACTCCAGTCATAGAATCGATCCATCCTATCAAAGGTCTTCCTCTCCTGTTCTGTCCCTCCACTCTGCCAAACATGATGTCCCTCTCCAAAGACCAGTCCCTCCTTGCAACATGCCCAAAGTATGTCAGATGAAGCTTCAGACCCCTAGTTAGGAATTAAAAGAACTGAGTAACATTATGAGCAATTACATCATAATTAAGACTATCATGCCTCTTGATACACAAGATTATCCCCTTTTCTGTGTCAAGCTACTTATAAAAATATACACTGTTTAAAAGCTATATATTTTAGGGCATTATGATTATCTTAAGAGTCCAGAATGAAGGTTGCAGAGTAGAGTATACTTGAGATGGGGGTGGGGAGGTGCGGGGGGACTGTATACCAATGAAGGAATTTTACTTTTCAAAGGGAATAATGA
>NW_006399870.1:7663165-7694962 GCF_000299155.1 Elephantulus edwardii
AAATGGCTTGCCTCCATAAACTCTATGTACGAACAGTGCTCAGGCTGTTCATTCATTGGGTCGCTATGAGTCGTCTACGACTCGACGGCATCAAACAACAACAACAACAAATATATATATATAGACTGTGTGAGCCCAGAGATTTGAATGATTCAAGACCAATTGCCAACTGATGGATCCAAAAGGAAAGGGGTAAGAAACAACTATATTCTTTGAAATGCAGAATCCAGCACTACGTACTAGGTACTCAGAATCCAGTTAGTGAATCATACGTGAATTTATGACATGAAAAGGATTAAGTAATGAGAATATAAGATCACTTAGGCAATATGTTTACAGATTATTATTCAAGACATCTTCACTTTTTGCAAGCAAGGCTATACCATCTGCATAAGGAAGGTTGTTGGTGAGTCTTCTCCCAAACCTGGTGCCACATTCGGCTTCATGTAATTCAACTACTCTAAGTACTTGTTCAGTATACATATTGAATATATGTAAATGAAACAACGATGACATTATTTTAAATCATCCTATTGTAAGGAGCTATTGAATATAGTAGGACCCATAAGGACCCTATGGGCAACAGTTCAGTGCCCTGTTCTATCCTGTGCCATCTTCACAGTGTCTGACACACTTGAGCCCATTTCCACAGTCACTGTGTCAATACATCTGATTGAAGGTCTCCTCTCTTTTGCTGACCCTTTGTCTTTCCAAGTATTAATGGTGTCCATTTCCAAAGAATGTGACAACATTTTAACAATGTGCTCAAAGTATATGAGCTGAAGCTTTATCATCTTTGCCTCCTATGAGAACTCTGACTTCATCTCCTCCAAGAAATATCAAAGACAGCATTTTGGAGAGATCCCTGAGAGTGTACTTGGCTAAAACAATATGTCTCCTGATCTTACTGCTCGTACCAACGGTGTTAATTGTGAATCCAAGTAGGATGAAATTGCTGACAGTTTCAATCTTTTCTCCATCTATCATAATATTATCTATTGGTCCAGTAGTGAGGATTTTTGTTTTCTTGCAATTGAGATCCATATTAAAGTCCTTGATCCTCTATTCATCAAGATTACCTCTCTTTCAGTAAACATGGTTGTGTCATTTGTGTAATACAAGTTGTTGATGAGTCTTCCTCCACTTCTGATGACATACTTTCATCCATAAAATCCAATTTCTCTAATGATTTGTTCTGTATACAGATTGAATAGGTATGGAGAAAGGATACAACCCTGACACATACCTTTCCTGATTTTTTAACAATGTGTTGTTCCCTTGCTCTGCCAACACAACAGCATCTTGTCCTAGGTATAATTTTTGCAACACAATTAAATGTTCTTGGATTACAGTTCTTCTCACTGTTAGTCATAATAACCAAAAGTTGGGAATTTTTAATTCACCAGTCACACTTCAGAACATGTTGTTGTTATATGCCATCAAATAGCCTATGTACAACAGCTCTGAAGCCTGCCCTGTTTTGAGCCAGTCTCACTGACTTCAACACAACTACTCTCATTGCCCCAGTTACCATATAAATCCATCTCATCCAGGTTCTTCCTCTTCTGTGCTGTAACTCCACCCTTCCGAATATGATGTCCTTGTCCAAGGATTGGTCTTTCCTGGCCATATGCCCTAAGTTTGTAAGATATATCTTCAAAATCCTAGCTTCCAAGGAGAAATTTGGTTTCATTCCTCCATGACAGAGATACTTGTTTTCTTGGTTGTCCATGGTAAGTTCAAAACTCTTCTCCAGCACCACAAATCAAAGGTATAAATTATTCTATCATCCTTAGTCATTGTCCAGCTCTCTGATGCATAGTAAGTAGTTGGGAAGACCATGGCCTGGATCAGGTGCACCTTAGTCTCTAAACTGACATTAATTCTCAGTACTTTAAAGAAGTCTCTGACAACAAATTTTCCCAGTGCAATACAGTGGTGTCTCCCTGGAGACTAAGGTGTGTCTGATACAGGCCATGGTCTTCGCAATCACTTGTTATGCATCAGAGAGTTGGACAATGACCAAGGAGGATAGAAGGAGAATTGATGCCTTTGAACTGTGGTGCTGGAGAAGAGTATTGAGAATACCATGGACTGCTAGGAAAACAAACAGATTCGTCCTGGAAAGGGTTAAACTGGGAAGCTCCTTAGAGGCAAGGATTCTGAGGCTCCATCTAACATACTTTGGACATGTAAGGAGGGACTGGTTCTTGGAGAAGGACATCATGCTTGGGAGGGTGGAGGGACAGCACAGGAGGGGAAGGCCCTTTATGAGGTGGATTGATTCAGTGACTGGTGTAATCGGGATGGGTGTGTCAGAGACAGTGGGATTGGCACAGGATAGAGCAGAGTTTAGGGCTATTGTACATAGGGTCGTTATGAGTTGCAAGCGATTCGATGGCACATAACAACAACAACAAAAATTCGCCTTTTGATTCCCTGACTGCTGGTGCCAAAAGTGTTGATTGTAGAGCTGAGCAAGCTGTAATTAATAACCTTAATCTTTTATCTATCTATCATGGTACTGCCATTTGGTCTAGTGGTGGGAATCTTTTTCTTCTTGATGTTGATGTTTAATCCATATTGAATAATACAATCTTTGTATTATACGTGCTTCAGGTCCTCCTCAATTTCAGTAAGCTAGGTTGTGTCATCTACATAACATAGGTTATTGATTAGTCTGCAGAACATAGAGGTTGTATAAAGTGCCTACGCAGCATGAGGATGACAAAAGCTGACGTCTCCTAACTCACAAAGTGTAGTTGTTCTCATTAACAACATCTACAACTCAATATTAATTTCTATAAGGTCAGACCTATATAATCTTCCTTCTGCTTCACCTGTTTTTGTTGTGTACTGCCAAGTCAGAACTGATCTATACCTGACCCTCCAGTGAGTTTTTAGAGGCAGTTAATTGCACAAGAGGAGAATGCCTAACATTCTCCTGGTACTTCTCCTAATTCCAACATCAGTTTTACTGCTCTACTGGATCTAAAAATGAAAGAACTTTTTTCCAAAGGAAAAAACAAACTGGAAGGGAGGGGCGGGGATACAGGGAGGAAAATTTGTAACAATGAATGAATGGAAACCAAAAAAATAAAATCCATTGCAATGACCACATAGATGTTATAGAAGCATAGTCATGATTATTAGGTTCATTAGGGAAGGTGCTGCTGTTGTTTTTGTTAGGTGCTATCAAGTTGAGTATGGCTCAAAGCAACCTTATGAGCAACAGACTTGTGCTCTATCTTCTCCTGTGCCCTCATCATCATCTGTGTTACATTTGAGCCCATTGCAGCAGTCACTGTGTCAATCCCTCTTGATGAGGGTCTTCCTATCTTTCACTTACCCTCCACCCTTCTCAGCTTGGTAAGCTTTTCCAACAAATTAGAGGTCCTAGCAACATATCCAAAGTATTAAATATGAAGCTTTATTATCCTTGTCTCCAAGGAGCATTCCACCGGCACCTTGTGCAAAACATACCTGTTCATTCTTTTGGCAATCCATGCAATATTCAGGACTCTTCTCCAATACCACAACTCAAAGGCATTGATTCTTCTGTCATCCTTACTCATTTCCCAGGTCTCAGATACATAGTAAGTAATTGAAAAGATGATGGTCTTAATCTGGCTCACCTTAGTCTTCAAACAAGCATCACTGCTTTTCAGTATTTTGTAGATATCTCTGAAAATGGATTTGCTCAAAGAAATATGTCTCCATATTTCCTGACTGTTGATATACCACAGATACTGATTGTGGTTACAAGCAAAAAGATGTCAAATAAGTTACAATTCAGGTTCACAGCAGGATGCAATTTCTTTGTCCAGACAGCATCTCAAATGTACAATTTCTCAGTTCAGACCTATTCTCAGGTGTGTTAACATGCCCTTTAAACTTTAGCCTTACAGTTTAGATCATTTACAAAGTTCCCTTATTCCTACCAATTATGGCTTCTTCCCTCACTCCTCCAGTAAGCTTGAGGTGAAGATCTCTGACTTTATGCGATAGCAATCCCAAGTCAGCTCAGTCTCATGAGGTGGAAGTGACAGTTTTTCTTTAAAGATGTATGACCTTAGAAATCTAATGAGGAGATTCTACTCTATCTGATAGAGTCACTATGAATCAGAATCTACTTGATGGCAGTGTTTTTCAAAGTCAGATCCAGGCTCTACCATGGCATTTGCATAGTGAATACTCAATGAACAGCATATTTATAGCCTAAATGAAAAAAAAAATTATATGAAATTGTTGAGAAAAGAAATACTGTATGGTGGAAACTAAAAAGTTTTAATTTCATTCTCAACAATCTCTTTCTTAATTTTTGTTTTCTTTTTAGTTGCATTTACACAATTGGCCATTGTCTTTAATTTCTCCAAAAGAAAAATACTTATAAATGTTTCAGGCTTTCATATTTACTTCCTCATTCAACACCACCTAGTCTGGTGTGTGTCTACAGGTAAAAAAGCAATTTTTTAAAATAATTTTATTTGTCTATTTGTTTCATTTTTAAACAAGATAGTTTTTTTTCTGCAATTCTCTTATAGAATAGTCATGTCCTATAGACAGTGGATTTAAATTACTACTTTGAACATTCCAAGATCAAAATGCTAAATATTTTTTCTATTCTGATGCTGACTAAAGAAATTTGAAGTCTTGTTCTTCACGTCTCCTTTCTTATGTAGAAGTAACTTCTTAGATAATTGGTATACTTTTGTTGACATCAATTCAGAATGGAAAGAACACAGAGTAAAGAAGAAAAAAAATCCCATTTTTCTGTGCTATTACAAATAGAAGGAAAATGTTTATACTAAGATCAGTTTTTACTTGAAATCATTCTGTGTAAAGAAACACACTTTATTTTATATTTACTTTTCAAAATCTGAAATACCATGAGAACACAAAAGAAAATAGCTGTTTTTAAAGAGACAATTGTTAGCTTTACTATGAATAACAACACTCTGGAAATATGCATAGTTTATGGCTGTATGTGAAGATAGATCCAATATATATTAACTCTGATTTTCCTTCTTGAACTCTTTTTTTGAGACAAAGCAAGGAACAGACACTTCATCTTTCTGGTGTTCCACGTGACCATAACAAGGTCATGTGAGATGAAGAGAGGCCCCGTGGGCAGCCAAAACCTTTCTGGACATGGAAGGAACCGTTGTAGGCCATTCTGACGATAGCTGAAGCAGTGCTCACTGTAAGCTCTGACACTAGTTTGTTGGTGCTCTCACCACCACCTGAAATTATTTTGTACTCTGAAAACAAAACTCATGAGGAAAAAATTGATACATAGAAATAGTATAAAAGAAATCTTGCTGTTATTTGTGAGCATGGAATAAACAAGCTCCTATGTCTCGCATTCCAAGTTTTTTGGATCAAGGTAAACTCAAATCAAACAAAGCCAACTATGTATTATTAATGTTACTGTTTTTTAAAAGATTTTATATGGGCAAACACAAATCATTGCACTAAAAGTGGAAAGGGTTTTTCAAATAGGCAATTCTTTTACTTCGGTTCTTTCTCAGTGGGATGAAACTTGAATTTTTTTTTTCTTCTCATACTTTTTGAGGCAGCTTTTAAAAAAAATAATGAGAATTCAAGAAGGAAAGGAGAAAGACAGCAGCAAGGCAGCAAAGAAAGGGGAAAGGAAACTATAATAGCCTCTAAGAGACAAGAGTGAGGAAACAGAAGGTAAAACAGTTTGGATTAAAAATTAGGAATCTGAAAAGAGTAACAGAAAAGAGAAATAAACTAGTATATTTCTATATTTATCTTTACCCCAGGAAATCAGTATAGAAATTGTCTTCCCATTGGGCAACTTGGTACACATTTCTTTCTTGTCTTGACAATAAATAGAAAAGAATCTCAGTGGTTTTGGGGTAAGATGAAGAACTTGATTCATTTAAAACCCTTTTCCCTTCACATTTTCACAAGTCTACCTTTGTGTCCAGCCCAGAAGAGGTTTCTTAATGGAAGCTTCCCTACTCAAACTGTTCTAGTATTAAATTATTATTAACAGAAATATCTGACTGCCAGACTCACTATAACTCAGAGGATAAAACTAGAGATAGAAACAGCAATTTTGTGGAGGTTTGTTCTCAAATAATGCCATGTGAACAGTCGATCCTAATCTGTGTTGAATCATTCATCATCCATTATTTATTAAGTGGCTGATGAATATTTCTGAAGAGCTTCATTCATTTACCTGTTCAAAATCTTCTTTTATTATTGAAAACTATACATAAAAAATTTCCTTACCAAAATGTGCTCTTTTTTCATATGTATAATTTATACATCAATTACATTCATCATATCTTAAAAACATCATTTTACAACTTCTCTTACAATTTGTTATATTTTCATAGCTTGTATGTTGCTGTGGTATGGAATATTGGAAGCAGTAGGGTCAAAAATGGAGTACAGGATTAAGCAGAGAATCCACAATAAAAAGCTATGAAGCAGAAATTACCATCTGCTTCTGAAAGAATTGGATACTGAAAATATATTTTAAGTTATTGTTTGATATAGTGCAGGAAATGAGCCCCATTGACAGTAAGGCATTCAAAGTCCTAGGGAAGGTCTTCTCTCAAGCTCGTCTCAAAGTAGTTGTTATGTGTTGTCAAGTTGGCTACGCTTTAAAAAGATCCTATGAATAACAGATATGAATCTTGCTCTATCTTGCACCATCCTCTGTCACATTCAAGCTCGTTGTGGTAGTTGCTGTGTTAATTCATCTTGTTAAGGGCCTCCTCTCTTTCTCTGATCCTCCACTTCTGTAGGTATGATCTCATTCCCCAAGGATTGATTCTTCCTGAGAATATGTTCAAAGTTCCTCCATACTTACCTTGAAGGACTAAAAGTTGAGTCTGTCCTAAAGGTATTGATGAAATATATCTCTCAGTCCATTGAAAGACTTTAATTTGATGATATAGTATAACTTTAAGAAAAAATAAACAGCTGCAACCATCTATTGGTATTTGGAATTTTAAACATACCAACTTTGAATCTAGGAAAATCTAGTTGGGGAAAAAATAAAAAATTTGTAGAATATTGAAAGTTGCATTGAGAATGCAAAAAGATTGATGTACTAGATATGGTGAGTAGAAGTGGACTAGAATTGGCCATCTTGAATCAGATAATCATATTACCTATTACACATAAAATGATAAACTGAAAATAAATATCTATCATTCATCTTAAAGGGTTCATTTCAATATCTATCTCAATTTACCAGTGATAGGACAATATCCATACACAAACACTAGGAAGACTTATTAATAAGACTATTGAAATAAACACACAGATCACTAAAGTCAATGTTAAAGAAACTGAGAATTCCTACAAATGTCTTCAGTCTGAAATTGAGCAAACATGCTGTCCAGATGCACTAATAATAATTGTTGCTGTTGTTGCTAATTGCTGTCAAGTTAAGTACAACTCATAGCGACCCTATGAAAAGACCTGAAGCCTTCCTATAGCTACTGTCATTTCCCAAAGTTCAGAGTTTCCAGAGACATGTTGTTAAGGAAGTGGATGGCAGTCTTGATTCCAATAGATCAAAAATATATCTGTTGAAGTGATCTAACTAAAGGGAGAATTTCTTCTCTACATTCTCTCATTCTGTACTGGGTTTATGGTCCTTGAAACTTGTATTTTAAATGGCAAAGAGTTTGGAGTGTATGAAAGAAAGAAAAATACAGAGACAATATGCTAGCAAAGTTTTCAAGCATTACAGAAGGTTGTCTCTACATATTCACTGCAAAACAATACCATTCTGTCAACACTCTTGCTTCAGATCCTATGCTAACTCTTGCCTCTAAATCCTCTCATCCCACATGGTAATTGGAATAAATACTTGAAGAAAGGATTATTTTGTTGTAGTTGTTATTACGTTGTATCATAGCACTCCTATGAACTGATCTGAATCTGTCCCTACCCACGGTCATCCTCATTATCTACAATATGTGTTTGCTAGTCATTTGAGTCACTGTGTTAATTCATCCTCTTAAGGGTGTTTCTTCTCTTTCTCTGATTCTACCTTTCCCAGCAAGATGCCTTTTTCCAAGGACTGACTCCTCTTGACAACATGTGCAAAGTATGTGAGATAAAGTTTCACTATCTTTGTCTGTACTGTGTGCCCTAATTATGCTTCTTTCAAGACAGATTAGGTTTTTTGGACGTTCATGAGATAATCAGTACTCAACACCACAAAAGAAATGGGATTGGGAAATATAGTCTTGGTGATCTAAATGAAGCCTGAATCATAGGATGGAATTTTGTATATTTAGTGCTTTGTTCAATGCAATTACCGCTTTTTACATATAAATGATGACTGTCCATATTATTTGTACAATCAATGATTTAATGTGAACACATTTTTAAAAATATATAAATGACCACTATGTATAATACAGACATTACGTAATTTGGGACTACTCAAGAATCAGATTGACTATATCTATGAAAAGAGCTGATAGAAAAGATCAATATGAAAAGGCAAAACATGGCCAGGGGCTGACAGGACATCAGTTACCCATAAGCAACTTCAACCTAAAGCTGCAGATCATTTAAACAAATTAATGATAAACAAAATGCAACCTTGAGTCTATTCCAACTGAATATAAAAACTATCTTAGCAGTAAAAGTTGATAACTTGAACACTAATGACTGAAGACCAGATAGGTTGTGAGATGACATCAAAGGTATCACCCCTAAAGAAAGTAAAAAATTCATTATAAGGACAAGAAAAGGGGGAAAGACCAGAATAGATACTGTAAGAGACTCCTAAAATTGCACTAAAGTTTCAAGAGACCCAAAGAAGGATAATAAATGCAGAAGTAAAAGAAATGAAGTTTGAAGACCAGCTCAATAAGTAAAGCAAAGTATTATGAGAAAATATGCAAAGAGCTGGATAGATGAATTAAGCCCCAAGTTGCAATACTGAAGGATTCAAAATCTAAAGGACAGGCAAAATCTTGAATGATGCAGGAAACTTCAAAAGAAGATGGAAGGAAGAAGTCACAGTATAAAAAAAAGGATTGCATCAACTTTGAACCATTTCAGGAATTAGCATAGGGAGAGGAGGTAAAATGTGCAACAATGAATGAATGAAAATCTAACTTTTCTGTAAACTTTTGTTAAAATGACAATTAAAATTAAAAAAAAAAAAAGAAAGTTAATGAAGGAAATTCAAGCTGTACTGAAGGTATTGGCAAAAAAAGTAAGTTTCTCAAAACTGATGGAATGCCATTTGAATGTTTTCCAATACACCCAATGACTTCTTGAACATTCTTACTATTCTATACCAAGATATTTTGAAGCTATATGACTTACTTATTCTAAGATATACACATTTGTTCCCATTTCCAAGAAAGATGATCTAATAGACTGGAAATAATTGAACAATATCATTAACATTGCATAAAAGTAAATTTTTGCTGATGATTACTCAAAAACAGCTACAACAGTACATTGACAAATAATTGTCAGAAACTCAAGATGGATTCAAAAGAGGACATGAAAAAGGATGTAATACCTAATATCAGACAAAAATTGTCAGAAAGGAGAGAATACTGGAAAGATGTTTGCATAATTTTAGAAATTTTGAAAAGGCATTCAAATATGTGGATCATAATAAAATGTAGTTACCATTATTGTTCTTGTTGCTAGGTGCTGTTGAGTAAGACCCATAGCAGCCCCATGAACAATAGATCTAAAGCCTGTTCTATCTTACGTCATTTTCACACTTCCTGATACAATAGAGCCCATTGTGTCAGTCACTGTGTCAGTTCATTTGGTAGAGAGGATTCCTCTCCTTCACTGATCCTCTGCCTTTTTAAGCATCATGTCCTTTTCCAAGAAATAGCCCTTCTTTGCAACTTATCCAAAGTATATGAGGCAATTATAAGTAATATTCTTAAGAATTAGAATTCTTATTTTTATTAATAATTTATCATGATAATTTAGATTACACTAGAACATTTTGTTGTAATCATGAGGATCCTATACATTGACCAAGAGGCAGTTCTTCAAATAGAACAGAAGGATATGTGGATTAAAGAAAGATGTGTATCAAGTTCTGTCCTTTCTCCATACATATTCAATCTTCCATTACTTGTCTTTCAGTTTTCTATACAGTAGTGTCTTGGACATTTAATCAAGTCTAGAACTCTACCACCAATATTTCAAATGCTAGAGGGGGCTACTCATAGTGGACAGGCTTTCTGAACTAACACAGAGTAATAAGCAGGACTGACCATCTACTTCTGAAATAGCAAACCTTAAACCTTCAAGAAAATCAATAGAAATATGGTCAGAATTGTGTCAAAAGACAAGCCGCTCATATTGCAAGGCAACCAAAATGCAGCCTGGGAAGTGCTACATCTTCAAAGTGAAATCTATTGTAATGTTTTGAATGGAGTAAAGCTTTATCCCAGTGAAGAATTTCATTTGATGATGTGGCAAGACTCAAACTGAGGATAAACAGTTGTAAATAGCCATTCATAATTGGAATATCTAATGTAAGAAGTAGAGATCAGGGGGAAAATGAAGTAGTAAAAAATTAAATGAAACATAGAAAGATCAAAATTCTAGGCATTACTCTCCTCACTATTTCTTAGTTGTTGGAATGGACAGAAAACCTGATAAGCAGTTCCTTACTTCACCTCTGCCTTGCATGTGGACTTCCGAGTTGTAAAACAAAACAGTGATAGATGGAATTTGCTCCAGGACTTAAGAACAGTAAATGACATAGCTGAGCCTCTACATCTTGTGGTCCCTAACCTCTACACTATAATAGACAAAGTGCTAGTCAACAGGCCTTTTATTGTAAGAACCACCTTCCCTCTGTAACTTGATTTATGCCCCTATTAGAACCTCTCCTCAGAATATTAGTGCTTTTTAATTTTTGACTAATGTACTTTTAACTTTTTAGTTAAATTTGTGTCTTCTAGGCTGCAACACTTCCATGATACATCTTCAAGGATATGAACATGTATGGCTAAGCACAATTGATAACAGTGCATCTAAATTCTAAAGTCAATCTCCATAATAGTCTGTTTCCTACTGCCAAACGGGCCCTTTAGAGCAGTGAGAGAAGATCTTCACCCTGAAACCTACAGCGTCCCTTTTCAGCAGGAAATAGCTAAGGGAATACGCCATCCCCTTTTCCTTATGAATCAGGGTGAAGTCTCAGGGAGGAGTGATAGGGAATGGCAAAGGACACACTGACAAAGGAGATTAATCAGAACTGGCTTTGACAAGCATTGTGGCAATTGGACAATTAAAACAGACATTCGAGGGGGGGGAGAAAACGAACTGGGGAGGAGGGTAGAGAAAACAGTGCAACAATGAATGAATGAAAACCCAAAATCTCCGTAAATGTTCATTAAAATGAATAAAATTTATAATAATAAAAAAATTTAAAAAAATCTAAGCATTAATTAGAAGAGATGGGCTTTCATTGTCAAACTGAATGGAAAAATCACATGATCTGTTATTGTTAGGTGCTATCAACTTGTCCATGACTCATAATAACATTATGAACAATAGCTCTGAAACTAATCCTATCTTTGACTGTTGTTATTGTTGTGTACCATTAAGTTGGAACCAACTCGTTACTTACTCTCCCGTGGGTTTTCAGAACCAGTTAATCACTTGGAAGGAAATTGTTCATCCTCCAGTGGAGATTCTGGTGGCCTTGAACCACATGCCTTTGAAATTGCAGCACAGCTTCTTGCCACTAAACAACCAAAATACAAAATATATATCATTATCAAGCACGTTGTGGTAGTCAGTGTGAGAATTCATCTCCTATTAATCCATCTTGCTGATAATCTCACAATCTTTCAATGACCTTCAATTTTCCCAACATGATGTCTCTCTCTAAAGTACTGGGTCCTCCTCAAAATAGGCCTATAGTAAGTAATCAAAATATCACTATACTTGCCTCTAAGAAAAGGTCTTGTTACACTTCCTTCAAGACAGATTGTTTGTTCTTTTGTCATCCCATGAGATGCTCAATATTCTTCTACAACACCACAGTTCAAAAGCATAGATTCTTCTCTGGTATTCCTATTTTAAAATATTTTTTAATTTTATACTGGTTTGTTTACAAAGTTTGTATACATTGTTTTTCACACCAGGTCTTTCCCATTTCCTTAGCCCACCACTCCCTCAACTTATCAGATTGTGCAAACCTAAGATTACCAACCTCTCCCACCTATCATAACTCCTCTGCTCCTAACCTCCTCTGCTTAGATCCTCATGCATGTTTTACTAGTTATCTATTTCTACAATTGTCCAACTTTGAGATGCCCAAGAAGCAACTGGAAGTAGCATGACTTGGTTCGGGTGCACCTAAGTCTTTAAATTGACATTCTTGTTCTTTATAATTTGAAGAGATGTTGACAGCAGGTTTCCGCAGTGCAGTGCAACTTTTGGTTTCTTGATTTATGCTACCATGGGTACTTATTTTAGTGGAATAAAATGAGATTGTTGAACTTCAATCTTTTCTCTGACGTAATGTTGCCTACTTGTCCAGCTGTGAAGATTTTTGTTTTATTAAGGTTGAAGTATAACCCATATTGAGTTAGGGCTGTATGTAGTCTTTGATTTTTCTGGAATAAGTTTTCAATTCTTCATTTTCTACAAGCAAGATAGTGTCACCTGAATAAATCAGATTGTTGAAGAGTTGTCCTCCAATACTTATGCCACATTTTTCTTTATATAATCCAGATTCTTCAATGATTTACTAAGCTTACGGATTGAACAGGGAAAAAGAAAAGTTCAAAATGGATAGTAGATGAGACTATGCAACTTGCACTGGAACTGAAAACACCTAAAACTTGGAACATTTTGGAAGACACAACAGTGGAATAACCAAAAGAAAGAATACTCAGATGAGATTGCTTAACAACAGATTTCGGAGGATAGCTCCAGAAGATCAAAAAGTATTCTAGTGAAATGTGAAAGGAGGTGGAGATAGAAAACTAAAAGAGTAGAAAATACTCTACATTTATTAAGCTCAAAGAAGAACAAATTCACGCCTTTAATTACAACATTGAAGGAACCTATGAGCAAAATCTTGAATGTTGCAAGAAGCATCAAATAAGATGAAAGGAATAAGAATCTCTGTACTAAAAAGAATTTATAATTACTGAACTATTTCAGGAAGTAGCTAATGACTGAGAAGCAGTAATACTCAATGAAGAAGTCTAATTAGCATTGAAGATATTGACAAAAAATAAAGGTCGAGGAATTGATAGGATACCAATTCAGGTGTTTCAGAAAACAGATGCAACCCTGAATGTGCTCATTCATCTCTGACAACAAATATTGAAGATAGTTACCTGGCCTGCTGGTTGTAAGAAATCCTTATTTGCTCCCATTCCCACAAAAGATAATCAGTAGATTATGGAAATTATCTGCTAATATTATTCATATTATACACAAGTAAAATTTTTCTGAAGACTATTAAAAAATAGCCAAAACATAACATAAAACCATCAGAAACTCACACTGGTTTTAGAAAAGAAAGGATATGTCTGTGACTGTGGCATTGACAAAGAATAATTAATATATAATGGGCTGCTTTGCAAAAAAAAAAAAACTGACTTGACCTTAGATAACCATACAAAGGCATTTAACTGTGTGGTTGACTCTGAGAAGAATGTTAATCTCAGAACACTTGATTGTGCTCACATGAAACCTATCTTTGGACCAGGAAACAGTTATCAGAACAGAACGAGAAACACTGCATGGTTCAAAATAAGTAAGGGAGTACATCAGGGATGGCTCATATCTCCATAAATTTTCAATCTATGTGTGAAACAGATCATTCGGGAAGCTGGTCTTTATAAGGAGGAAAATGGCCTCAGGATTGAAGGAAGATTGATCAACAACTTTGCATTATGCTAATGACACAACTTTTCTTGTTGAAACTGGGAAAAACCTAAAGCATTTGATTGCTGCAGAAGGTCAAGGACTGCAATCTTCAATATGAATTGAAGCTTAACATCAAGAAAGCAAAGATTCTTACCACTAGGAACACTGACAGCAGCATGATAGATGCAGATGAAATTGAGATTGTTAACAATTTCAGCTTGCTCAGATCCACAATCAACACTCTTGGTACCAGCAATTGGAAATAAAAAGACAAATTGGATTAGGAAAATGTGATGTCAGAGACATCTCTAGAGTGCCTGTGAGTAAAGATACCAATCTAGAGACTAAAGTGTGCCTTATCCAGGCCATGTTTTTCTCAATTACTTGCATGCATCAGAGAGCTAAACAATAAATAAGGATAACAGAAAAATAATTGATGTCTTTGACTTGTGGTGCTGGAGAAGAGTCTTGAACATGCCATGGACTGCCAAAAGAACAAGTCTAACCAAGAGAGGATGAAACCAAGTTGCTCCTTGGGAGCAAAGATCTTGAAGCTATGGTATGTTGCTAGAATTGACCAGTCCTTGTAGAAGGACGTAGTGTTTGGAAGTATGGAGGGATAACTCAGAAGATGAAGGCCTGGGAAAAGATGTATTGACATGATTACTGGAGTATTAGGGGAAGGTGTGTTGGATTCAGGGAGATTAGCTAAGATATGGCAGTGTTCAGAGCTATTGTGCATAAGGTTGTTATGAGTTGCAAGTGACTTGACGGCACCTAACCACTTTGGATGATGTGCAGTTGGAATATTTTCTTAGAGGCAAGGATGGTGAGACTTTATCTCACATACGTTAAGCATGTTAGCAACAGAAGTCATTCTCTGCAGAAGGACATCAGGTGTGATATAGTAGTATGACAGAAAAAATAGGAATGATTATAAAGATTGACACAGTGACAACAGTGGTTTCACACACAGAAGAGACTTTAAAGAGAATTCAAAATTGAGCAGTGCCTTTTTCTGTTGTGGATACGGTGCTTTGAGTTGGAACCAATTTGACAATGCCTGACACCAAAAAACCCAAATAACAAAAGAACATTGAAAGTTATACACTATCTTTTTGTTGTTGTTGTTATTGACTTCACTTAATATTTTCAAGATTTATCCATTAAAAAACCAACACACCATTGCTGTTGAGTTCATTCTGATTCATGATGATCTTTATTGAGTTTCTCAGTTTTTAAATCTTAAGAGGAACAGACAGCTTACTCGTTCTCTATTGCTGGTGGATACAGGCTGCATTCCTTTTCATTAGCAGTCCAATACAAAACCTACCACACCTGTTGAGTCAGCTCCAACTCATAATGATACTTTATACAATAGGAAAAAACTCTGTCCAATGTCCAGAAGCATCTTCATAACCTCTGTTTAATCTCATTGTTCCAAGCATTTTGTAATATGTATCAAAATTTCATTTTTCTCTAGGAGTGTGTGGAATTTTATATGGACTAGACTATTAGTGCATGTATATACTGCAATTCTACTCAGTAAGTCTTTATAATTAATATATTGCATTCTAAATGCACTTACTTGTTAATATGTTGTTGTTATGTGCTGTCAAGTTGCTTGCGACTCATAGCAACCCTATGTACAAGAGTCCTAAACCTTTCTCTATCTTGTGCCAACATCATTTTCTCTGACACTCTCACTCCCATTACCCTAATCATTGAGATCTATTTCGTTGAGAATCTTCCTCTCTTGCACTGTCTCTCTACTCTCCCAAACATGATGTCCCTCTCCAGGGACTGGTCTCTCCTTGCAACATGTCCAAAGTATGTCAGACGAAGCCTCAGAATCCTTGCCTCCAAGGTTTCACTCTCTCCATGACAAACCTGTTTGTCCATGGTATATTCAACACTCTTCTCCAGCACAACAGCTCAAAGTCATCAATTCTCTTTCTATCATCCTTAGTCACTTTCCAGGTCTCTGATGTGCAGCACGCAACTGTGAAGACTATGACCTTGATCAGGTGCACCTTAGTCTCTAGCTTGATGTTGTTGGTTGTTGATCTTTAGTACTCAGCAGAGGTCCCTGACAACCGGCTTTCCCAATGCAATTTATCTCTTGGTTTCCTGTTACCAGGAGTGTTGATTGTGAAAAGTTGATTGTGGTTTCACAATCAACTTGTTAATACACATATTAAAAATATTGTTGAGCAATGACTATGTGCTAGGCATTTTTCTGGGATTCAGGTGTTATTGCTATTGAGTACGATCAAGGTGTGATTCAGGCAAAGAACAGTGTGAAACAAAGGCATTGTTTGTTCGGAATTCATTTTCTGAAAGGAGTAATAGAAAATGAGCAAATCCAGGGAAAATTTTTTAAAAACTATTTTTTTATGATGTTGATGATGTACAAATGTCTTTTCTGAACTCCTATACCATATATCCAACTACCTACTAGTGATTTTCACTTGGAACGTAAACCAGGCACCCCAAATCAAATTATTAACATAATTATTGGTTAAAATTAGTGATTTACTTTGAATTTATTTATCCCTCAGACTTCAGTTTAGAAATTGCGCCTCCATCCTTGCAAGAAAACAATCTCTATCCTCTGTTTTCACATTTGACTCTAACAACTATTCTTATTTTCACTTCTGAACCCCACCTCCCCAGAAAGATATTTTAAAATATGTCACCTGTACTAAAACCCTGAAAGGTCTTCCCTTCTGACTCAGAATTAAAGTTAGCTTACTGACGATTGCTTTAAAGACCTCCAACTATATAACCATTGTCATGGTCTTTGCTATCATTTGTTATGCATCAGAGAGCTGGACAATGACTAGGGAGGATAGAAGGAGAATTGATGCCCTTGAGCTGTGGTGCTGGAGAAGAGTATTGAATGTAAGAAAACAATCAGGTTCATGCTAAAGAGGGTTAAATCAGGCTGCTTCTTGGAGGCAAAGATTCTGAGACTTCATCTGACGTACTTTGGACAAGTTGCAAGGAGGGATAGGTCCTTGGAGAGGGATGTCATGCTTGGGAGAGTCGAGGGACAGCACAGGAAGAGAAGACCCTCTATGAAGTGGATTGATTCAGTGACTGTGTTGTGGGGGTGGGTGTGTTGTGAGATTGGCACAGGATAAAGCAGGGTTTAGGGCTGTTGTACACAGGGTCACTATGAGTCACACATGACTCAATGGCACATAACAACAACAACAACTTAGTATAGTCTACTTTCCTCTTTTTTCCTTCCTTTAGACTCTGGCATCCTTATGGTTCCTAGGTATACCAGTCATTCACTGTTTACTCTCTTTGCTCTATTCTCTCAGTAGTGACCCTCTCCCTTCTTTAAGTCTTTGCTCATGTCTCCTTATATATAAAATTTCCTTGTTTATGTCATGAAAACAAAATAAAACAAAAACCCAATTTTCTGGTCTGCTCATTTAAATCTCCTTTATCCTTCATTATTTGTATTATAGATTCTTCCATCACAAGTAGTTGCTAAGTACTTGTTTTACTGATTACATATCCTCTAGTATTGATTATGCATGCCACTAAAACACATTAATTGGGTTTTGTTAATGATATAGAACAGTTTCTAGAAAAACGCCTCCCTTAATGCAAGTGTTCAAGAAATGTCCTTTGAATACAAGCTTAAAATTATAACAAAATGAGCAGGTGCATAATATAACAACAGACAGAGATATATTTTATTAATAAAAATAAACAGAGACAGTATAGAGAAGGAAGGAGTGGAATACCAGCTATTTTCGGATACTACTGTCAGAGAAAGTTCTCCTAAGGAATTGATATTTGGAAGAGGCCTAATTGAGACAGTGCTGTGAACCAAGTAAGTATCTAAAGACGGAGAAGCAAAGCAGAGGAAACAGCATATAAAGCTTGAACAAGAAGCTATTAAGAATATGCAAGAAAACCATGCCTAGAGGACAGTGGCTAGGGTGGAGTAGAGGTCTAGGTTAAAATAACAAGATTATTTAGGTTTCAATCTTCTTTGTGGTTTATAGTCTTGGAAAACAAAGAGAGAGTCAATTATGAGTCGGCACTGACTTAATAGCAGTAAATCAGTTAGTCAAAGCATTATAAGACAAATATAAATAAACTACATTGGTGGATTGGAGCAGAAGGCATAATCTAAATTACCGTGTGAAAGAATTGCTCTTCAAGGCCTGTGGTGACTGAAAGAGCAAGATGAAAGCTCAGAATCCAGTGAACAGGTTCTACTGGCATTTACTTTAGAGATACTCTCTTAGACACAGTTAGATAATCAGGCGGTATTGAGAGGCAGTTGGGTTAAGGAATATTTTAAAGGTGAAACAAATTATAAATAAATTAAATATGAAAACAAGTGAAAACCAGGTTTAAAGGATGAGTCTGAAACTTTTGATCTGATTTTGTGAGTGACTGTTGTTGAGATGGAAGAAACCACAAAACATGTATTTATAGAACGAAAACAATATTTGGGCTTTATAGGGTTGTTGTAAGTAGCAGATGACTCGATGACAAATAACAACAAAGGAGGACAAATATATCTAGTAGAAATAAAAATACATTAAAAAGTAGAAAATAGAGATCTATATTGCAGGGGAAATCTCAGTGTTGAAGATATAAACTTGGAAATAATTTGTGTACAAAAGAAACATAAAACCTTCAGAGTGGGTAGTATTAGTTGAGATTGGTAGAGAAAATACAAGAGTCCTCATCCTTGAAGCACACATTTAAAACTAGAGACAACAGTTGAAAACATCAAAAAGAACTCAAACATTACTTTCACAAGAAGATAGGAAGAAAACTGCAGAGCTAGAAATAAGTTAAGCATGGATAGTGATAAGTAGGACACAGTCCTACTTATTTAAACTTGAGGAATTTAAACTTGAGGAAAAATTACAGTTCAGAGCTGTCCATAACCTGCTAACAACCCCAAGGTGACACATTTTCTGGTGGCCTAGTCAATAAGGAATTGACTGCCAATCCAAAGAATGAGTGTCTCTTTAACAATTTGAATTCACAATTAGCACTGACGGATAAAATGAATAATCTTCTAGAGGGTTAACTATGAATCCGTTTCAACACATAACAGTAAGAAAAACAGAGAGACAGAAAGAGACCATCAGAAAGAGACAGAGACAGCGGGGAAACTCTGAATAAGGGAAAAACAAGGAAATGTAAACCTTCAGTATGTTAATTTTGCCTACACGGTAGAATGTTACTACAGCATGTTTCACACCAAGGTAATATTGTAAGAAAAAGTGTAGAAGCAGTTGCATTTCAGAAAGCATAGCCATTTACTTGGTAAAGATATACTAGGTAATCCTGTAAACTAAAACAGCATGAACATGTGCAAAGGAGTGTAGTTAAAATGCCGACTGTGGCCAAGGCTTTAACAGTAAGAAGGTGAAACTGGAAAGACTAGTTTGAGTCAGTTAAACGAGTTGTTGTTGTTGTTACGTGCCATCGACTCATAGAGACCCTATGTACACAGCCTTAACTCCTGCTCTATCCTGTGCCAATCGCAATGCCTCTGAAACACCCATCCCGATTACCCCAGTCACTGAATCAATCCACCTCATACAGGTTCATCCCCTCTTGTGCAGTTCCTCCACCCTCCTAAGCATGATATCCCTCTCCAAGGACTGGTCCCTCCTTACAACATGTCCAAAGTATGTCAGACAAAGCCCCAGAATCCTTGCCTCCAAGGAGCAGCCTGGTTTAACCCTCTCCAGGATGAACCTGTTTGGTTTCCTAGCAGTCCATGGTACATTCAATACTCTTCTCCAGCACCCCAGCTCAAAGGCATCAATTCTCCTTTAATCGTTCCTAGTCATTGTCCAGCTCTCTGATGCAAAACAAGTGATTGCAAAGACCATAGTCTGTATCAGGCACACCTTAGTCTCCAGAGTGGCACCATTACTCTTCAGTACGTTGGAGAGGTCCCTAACAGCAGACTTTCCCATTGTAATACATCTTTTAATTTCCTGGCTACTGGTGCCAAGAGTGTTGACTGTGGAGCCAAGCAAACTAAAGCTGTTAACAATCTCAATCTCTTCACCATCCATCCTGATGCTACCAATTGGTCCAGGGGTGAGAATCTTTGTCTTCTTGACATTAAGCCTCAATCCATACTGAAGGCTGCAGTCCTTGACCCTCTGCAGCAAGTGCATCAGGTCCTCCTCAGTTTCAGTCAGCAGGATTGTGTCATCTGCATAACAGAGATTGTTAATAGATCTTCCAACAATCCTGATGCCACATTTCTCATCATAGAGGCCAGCCTCTCAGACAATCTGTTCTGCATACAGCTTGAAAAGGTATAGAGATAGGATGCATCCCTGGTGTATACCTTTTCCAATTTTGAACCCTGCGGTGTTTCCCCGCTCTGTTCTGATGACTGCCTCTTGGTCCAAGTATGGGTTTCTCTTTAGAATGATCAAATGTTCTGGAATTCCCATTCTTCTCAGTGTCAGCCACAGTTTGTTATGATCCACACAGTTAAATGCCTTTACATAATCAATGAAACAGAGATATACATTCTTCTGGTATTCCCTGCTTTCAGCTAAGATCCATCTAATATCAGCTACAATATCCCTAGTACCATGACCCTGTCTAAACCCAGGGGGGACTTCTGGCAGTTCTCTGCTGATGTGCTATTCCAGTCATTTTTGGATAATCTTCAGTAGAATCTTGATTCCATGTGTTCAGCTAGACACTGATAAATTAAACCAAGAACCTTGAATATTACCCTATAAGGAATGAGCAGAGAATGGAATAAAATTAACATATCTATCCCAGAAAACTTGACCGTGCTAATGCGAACGTAGCGTGATTCAAAACTGGGAAGGGTGTATGCCATGGATGTATCCTGTCTCCATATCTTTTCAACCTGTATGGAGAACAAATTATCTGTGAGGCTGGGCTCTATGAGGAGAAATGTGGGGTCAAGATTGGTGGAAGATCAATCAACAGTCTGCGTTATGCAGATGACACAATCCTGCTTGCTGAAACTGAGGACCTGAAGTGCTTGCTGCAGAGGGTCAAGCAGTGCTGTGTTCAATATGGATTGAGGCTCATGTTCATTGTCAAGAAGACAAAGATTCTCACCACTGGACCAATTGGCAGCCGCAGGATGGATGGTGAAGTGATTGAGATTCTTCACAGTTTTAGTTTGTTTAGCGCCACAGTCAACACTCTTGGCACCAGTAGCCAGGAAATTAAAAGACGTATTGCGATGGGAAAGTCTGCTGTTAGGGACCTCTCCAAAGTACTGAAGAGAAATGGTGTCTCTCTGGAGACTAAGGTGCATCTGATATAGGCCATGGTCTTTGTAATCACTTGTTATGCATCAGAGAGTTGGACAATGACTAGGAAGGATTAAAGGAGAATTGATGCCTTTGAGCTGTGGTGCTGGAGAAGAGTATTGAGAGTACCATGGACTGCCAAGAAACCAAACAGGTTCATCCTAGAGAGGGTTAAACCAGGATACTCCTTATAGACAAGGATTCTGGGGCTTTGTCTGACATACTTTGGGCATGTGGTAAGGAGAGACCAGTCCTAGGATAGGGAAATCAGGCTTGCTAGGGTGGATTGACAGTGCAGCAGTGATAGGCCCTCTATGAGGTGGATTGTTTCGGTGACTGGGGTAATTGGGATGGGTGTATAGGAGACAGTGTGATTGGCACAGGACAGAGCAGAGTTTAGGCCTGTTGTACATAGGGCTGCTATGCGTCGCAGGTGACTCGATGGCACATAACAACAGCAATACCAAGTTCTAATGCACCTGGTTCAAGCCCCTCTGTGGTTCCGCCAGATAAAGATGGGTAATCTCTTCCTATGTAATTTGCAGTCTCTGAAAACCCACTGAAGTGTCAGCTATGGATAGATTCTTACTTGACAGCAGTGAACAATATATGGGTAGCAGAGTTCAAAACAAGACATAGTCTGATTGAGTATCTAAAATGAAAATGCGTATTATAACGTAGAAAGTATTGGACTCCCTGGAGAATATAAAGTGATAATGTGCCTTATTGGTAACTCAAAGACCCACAATTTGAAGCACTTTGTGAGAATGACTTGACAATCTTTTTTTTTTAAAGCAGTCATTAAAAACACTGTACAGTACAATCCTACTCTGATACATATGAATAAATGTGAATTGGATTTGACTCAAGGGAAATAAGAAGAGTGCAGTGAAATTCAAACTCTTACACACGGCTGGTGGGAATAGAAAATGGTGCAACCACTATGGAAAGTATTTGGTGTTTCCTTTAAAAGTGGAATATAGAAGTACTATTAGATTTGGTTATTCCACTACCAGCAATGTAAGAGCTGCAACATGAATATGTGTACACTCATCATTATTGCATTGTTGTATCACTGTTCACAATAGCAAAGATATAGAAGCAACCTAAGTATCAACAAAGACATGGAGAGAGAAGCTAGAGTCTGTTCATACAGTGGAATACTGAGCAACATTGAGAAATAATGAAGAATTTGTGAAATACTGCACAGCATAGATGAACCTATAGGACATTATACTGAGTAAAATAAGTATATCACAAAATAAAATACTGTATAATATTGTTTTCTTATAAAAGGCCAGAGAAAGATTTACATACGAAATCAATCAAATATAGTTATTTTGGAGGGGAAGGGAATTAGCAGTAACTGATAGATGTTGTTACTGTTATGTGCCATCAAAACATCTGTGACTCATAGCAACCTTGTGCACAGTACCTCTGAACCCTACTCTATTCCTAGCCAATTTCACCATTACTTACACACCTGTCCCAATAATTCCAATTACTATATCAGTCTAACTCCTCTGGTGTCTTCCTTTCCTGTGTTGTCCCTCCATTATTTCATTATGTCCTTCTTCAGGGACTGGTCCTTCCTGGCAACATACTCAAAGTATGTGAGATAAAACTTCAAAATCCTTGCCTCCAAGGAACAACTTGATTTCACCCTCTTTAGGACAGACCTACTTGCTCTCTTCGCAGTCCATGGTATGTTAAATAATCTTCTCTAGCACCACAATTCAAAGGCATTGATTCTTCTTCTATCATTCTTAGTCATTGTTGAGCTCTCTGATGTGTAGCAAATAATTTAAAAACCATGGCCTGAATCTGGCACAACTTAGTCTTTAGACTGAAATTGTTGCTCTTTGGCATTCAGGAGATGTCCAGGGTAGCAGATTTTCCCAAAGCAATTTGTCTTTTGATATCCTGACAAAAGTGCAAAGAGTGTTGATTATGGAACCTGGCAAGCTGAAATTGTTTACAACCTCAATCTCTTTTCCTTATGTCAAGGTGGTGCCAGTTGCCTAGTAGTGAGAATCATTGTCTTCTTGATGTTGAGCTTCAATGCATATTGGAGACCTTTTGCAGCAAATGGTTCAAGTCCTTCTTAGTTTATTTAAGCAAGATTGTGTCACTTGCATAACACAGATTTTTTAAAGATCCTGATGTCACATTCTTCCTCATAAAGTCCAGCCTCCCAAATGATCTATTCCACATAGAGGTTGAAAAGTTACTCTTTCATGGAAATATTAAAAGCAGTGGAATAGCTGGATCTTATGGAATTTCTATGTTCAGCTTTCTGAAGAAATGCCAAACTGCCTTCTGGTGAGGTTGTACTATTTTACAATCCCACCAACTGTATGTAAGAGTTCCTGTTTTTCTGATCAAAATAGCTAGTTTTAAGAGAGATGCAAATCAAAACAACTATGAGATATCATCTCACCCCAGAAAGAATAGCAAACTTTAACAGAGAAGCAAACAACAAATGTAGGTGAAGTTGTGGAGAAACTGAGACCCTTATTCACTGTTGGTGGGAGTATAAAATGATGCAACCACTATGGAAGGCAGTATGGTGTTTTCTCAAAATGTTGGAAATAGAAATACCATTTGATCCAGAATTCCCACTGCCACCCAAGCAGATATATGTACACTCATGTTTATTACTGTGTTTTTCACAATAGCAAAGAGATGGAAAACAACCCAAGTAGCCATCAACAAACGAATGGCTAGAGAAGATGTGGTATATTCACACAATGGGATACTAAGCAACACTCAAACACAAGGAACTAATGAAATATTATTAAAAACTGGGTAGCCCTGGAGGACATTATATTGAGTGAAATATCTCAGTTACAAAAGGACAAATACTGCATAATGCCGCTGTTATAACTCAGGTCTGCTATAGGGTTTGTGGGAAACTAGGAAAAGAGGGGATAAATAATGTACACTTCATTAAAACAGATGTGGGAGAGAACTGTTTAAAGGGGATAAATGATTGGGTATTATATGCTTGACAAGAGTCTAGAGTAGGAACTGTATAGTAAAGTGGACTGGAGAACGGGGTATTGTATAACAATGAAGGGATTTTTTTTTTATTTTCTAAGAGAAAAGTGAACTGGGTGGGGGGAGGAGCAGGGAGAAAGTGTGTGACAATAAATAATGGAAATCCAAATTCTCTATAATCTTTCATTAAAATATCAATAAAAATATTTTAAAAAGAGTTCCTATTTCTCCAAGCCCTCTCCAACATCTATTGCTCATTGTCCTATGCGCCACTGCTACTGGAGTAAGACGGTATCTCATTGTGGTTTTGATTTGCATCTCTCTTATTGCCAGTGATTTTGAAAACTGAGGTACAAATGGAGACTTGTACACCAATGTTCATTCATAGAAGTATTATTAGCAACCACAAGAACATGAAAACAACCCAAATGTCCAACCACTATTGAATGGATTGAGAAATTATAGAATAATGAAATAGTGGAATACTAGGCAGCACACAGGAGCAATAATTGTATAAGTCACCACCTAATTTGGGAGGGACCAAAAATCATTATGCTAAGTGAACTAGCTCAGTCTCTTAAGGACAGATTTTGCATAAGACCATTATTTTATAAATTGATAATTAGTAAAAGAGTATATGTGGATCTAAAGGAGGGAAGAGTGGGAGCAGAAGACAGAGGATGGTTGGCCGGGGTGGAGGAAGTAATCATAGGGTCACATAATTTGATGGATAGAGGGAGGGGCAGGTTTAGGAAATGGGGGAAAATCCATGTGAAAAATAATGTATATGAATTTTGTAAGTAAATCAGTATAAAATAAAGAATTTATGTTAAACAATTGTTATGAAGACAGGATATATCTCTGATGCACTCCTTTATTGATTTTGAACCATACGTGCTTCTCTGCTCTTTTCTAATGATTGCTTCCTGTTTTATGTGATCACAATTAAGTATTCTGTAATTCCTAAGCTCCTCAAAATTAGCCAAAATTTGTTGTGATCTGCACAGTCAAATGCTTTTGCATAGTCAATGAAACACAGATAGACCTTTCTCTGGTACTCTATGCTCACCCCAGCTTGCACCTCTGGCTGTTCTCTGTCAATGCACTGTTCTAGTAGGTTTTGGATAATCTTCAATGGGATTTTTCTTGTGTATGGTATTAGTGATATTATTTGAATATTTCCACACTCTGTCAGATCACCTTTTCTTTTTTTTTTTAATGAGAATAAGTATAGCTGTCTTCCAGTCAGCTGGCAAGATAATTGTCCTCCAGATATCTTGACACAGCATGGTGTGTATGTCCAGGGCTACATTTGTTTGTTGAAATATGTCAGTTGATATGCCATCAATTGCTGGGGCCTTGTTTGTTTTTTGGGTTTTTTTTGTTTGTTTTGTTTATTTTTTGTCAATTACTTCAGAGAAGATTGAACTTTCTCTTTCATCATCCTTGCCTCAGTTTCATTAAATTCTTCTGTGTCAGCCAATTTTTTTGGTACAGTGACCCTGTGTACTCCTTCCATCTCCTTTTGAAGCTTCCTGGAGCATTCAACATTCTTCCTATAGAATCCTTAAGTATTAAAACTTGAGGCTTGTATTTGTTCTTCGGTTCCTTTGGTTTAAGAAATGCCAAGCAAGCTCAACTCTTTTGATTTTCTACTCCAGCTCTTCACACATGTCATTACAAGGAACACTTATTAGGATGTGTGAAGGTGGAATGAATGGACAATGAGACACTGTGTTTATTAAAACTGGCATTATAGATTCAATATATATTAATTTAAAAACATATGCTTTGGAACTTTCACTCAAATTCCAAGAAAATTGTAAAAAGTAAAAAAAAAAATAAACGTATCCATTAAGATAAAGAAAAAATTCCTGATCATTTACAAGTGTGCCTGGATTGTTGATGGCAATGGAATCAACTCTGAATCACAGTGACTTCACATAGCACAGAACTGCGCCACAGATTTCAAGGCTGTGGTGTTTTCGAGCAGATTTCACTATGGTCATCTACCATTTAATGATTTTACTCTTAAGTGTCCTCAGCTATACACAGAACAGACTATTAAAAAGTTAAGAGATTCCTTCCAACTCAAAAATTTTTCTATGAATCTATCTCACCAGCTAGCATAATCAGGGAATGTTTCCTGAACAAAGAACATCTAAAACTGACTCTTACAAATAAGCTGGAACTTCCAGTAGTTAAGGGAAAGAAAAGGGCTAGTTTAACAAGGAAAACTACATGTTTAATAAAAAGTTTATACAAAGAAAGAAATACACTTTTGTGGTTACCAGAAATGGATGGTGAAGGGGGAAAGGAGGGAAAGAGATTAGTAGATCTGTTAGTGGTTGTGTTGTTGTTGTTATGTGCCATTGAGTCACTAGCGACTCATAGCGACCCTATGTACAACAGCCCTAAACTCTGCTCTGTCCTGTGCCAATAGTACTATCTCTGACACTCCCATCCCGATTATCCCAGTCACTGAATTAATCCACCTTATAGAGGGCCTTCCTCTCCTGTGCTATCCCTCGACCCTCCCAAGCATGATGTCCTTCTCCAAGGACTGGTCTCTCCTCACAACATGTCCAAAGTATGTTAGACGGAGCCTCAGAATCCTTGCCTCCAAGGAGCCACGCGGTTTAACCCTTTCCAGGACAAATCTGTTTGTTTTCCTATCAGTCCATGGTATTCTCAATACTCTTCTCCAGCACCACAGCTCAAAGGCATCAATTCTCCTTCTATCCTCCTTGGTCATTGTCCAACTCTCTGATGCATAACAAGTGATTGCGAAGACCATGGCCTATATCAGATGCACCTTAGTCCCCAAAGAGACACCATTGCTCTTCAGTACTTTGGAGAGGTCCCTAACAGCAGACTTTCCCATAGCAATGCGCCTTTTAATTTCCTGGCTGTTGGTGCCAAGACTGTTGACTACAGAGCCAAGCAAACTAAAGCCGTGTACAATCTCAGTCTCTTCACCATCCATCCTGATGCTGCCAATTGGTCCAGTGGTGAGAATCTTTGTCTTCTTGACATTGAGCCTCAATCCATATTGTAGGCTGCAGTCCTTGACTCTCTGCAGTAGGTGCTTCAGGTCCTCTTCAGTTTCAGCAAGCAGGGTTGTGTCATCTACATAATGCAGATTGTTGATAAATCGTCCACCAATCTTGACCCCACATTTCTCCTCATAGAGCCCAGCCTCCCGGATAATCTGTTCTGCATATAGGTTGAAAAGGTATGGAGGTAGGATGCATCCCTGGAGTACGCCGTTCCCAATTTTGAACCATGCAGTGTTCCCTTCCTCTGTTCTGACGACTGGCTCCTGGTCCAAGTATAGGCTTCGCATTGGAACGATCAAGTGTTCGGGGATTCCCATTCTTCTCAGAGTCAGCCAGTTTGTTATGCTCCACACAGTCAAATGCCTTTGCATAGTCAATGAAACACAGATAGACATTCCTCTGGTATTCCCTGCTTTCAGCTAAGATCCATCTAACATCAGATACAATATCCCTGGTACCACGACCCTTCTAAACCCAGCCTGGACTTCTGGTAGTTCTCTGTTGATGTGCTGTTCCAGTCGATTTTGGATAATCTTCAGTAAAATCTTACTTGCATGTGAAATCAGTGAGATTCTTCTGTAGTTTCAACATATAGATCTCTTCCAGTCAGTTGGCCAAGTGGTTATTCTCCAGATTTCTTGGCACAACTTGGTGAGCACATCCAGGCCAGCATCTGTTAACTGAAATACGTCAATTAGTATACCATCTATTCCTAGAGCCTTATTTTTTGCCATTTCCGTCAAAGCAGCCTGAACTTCTTCTTTCATCACCATAGATGATAGTAGATCAATACTAGTAGATCAATAGATAATAAATACATATTAAGTTTTGGGAAAGTAATCACAATAAACAATAAAGAATGATAAGCATAATATCACTAAAGAAAATGAAAACACAAGAATATGCATAAGAAGTATCATCAGTAAAAGTAAGCATTAGCATATAAATACACTCTTTCACTATCAATAACAAACATTAACCTGCAAGTAGATATATGAATGGATAAGCTAGTCAAATAGATATAGGCAGGTGAAAAAACAAACAAACTGTACCTATACCCCTACATTGGTCTGGCAGATAACATTTCTACATTCATGTGAGATATGGTGTAAATATAATCTATATATAGTTGTTGATAATTGCTGATTGCCTTCAAGTTGAGCACTACTCATAGCGACTTTATGAACAAAAGGCCTGAAACTCCTCTATAACTATAGACATTTATCAAATTTCATAGAGTTCCTAGATTCATGTTGTTTAGGAAGTGGATGCCACTTCTGCTTCCAAATCTAAAGTCCTCATTTAGGAACATTCTTGCCTCATAGTCTGTAGGGTGCTGCTGGTTTGAGGCAATACTCTTGAGGACATTACATTCAACTAATATAGTCTGTAAAGAGAATGCAAATATCTTATTTTTAGGAGGAGTGACTGAGGTATCAAAATCTATAACTGGTGATATCTTCGTGTATGGACCAAAAAAGAGGTGAGGAAAGCAAAGATGCGTGGAAATATGGGATGTGGTGTAAATATATGTATCAATAATAGTCTTCATTAATCTAGAAAGTTCTGTAAGTATAGTCCACCGAAAGTTGCTGATATTAGAACTATCAGTCCGATGAGATCAGACCTCATGAGCCTCAACTTCCATGACCTTGAGATCAGAACTAGAGCCCTCCTGTAACTGTTGATCATAAGGGAATTACAGTATAAAGTCCTGGGCAGAGTGAGTGAAAAGTGTGTAACAAATCATAAAGAATGAAAACTTCAGCACAATATGTATGACAGAGACTGATAGAACTCCATGAACTATGGTCCTTGGTCATCTTTTGAACAAGGGGAAGGATACATCCCTGAGACTTAACTTTCAAGCGAACAATAGGCAAGTCTAGAAGATGAAAAGTAACACCAGGGAATCACTCATTCTTCAAAACAATCAGTCATGCAAGATCAAAAGGGCATTATTTTCCCAGGGATAAAGTTTAGAAGGCAGGAATGAGAGAATAGGAGGATTTATGGAAAGGGAAATCACAAGTAAAAAGTGGGAAGAGTACAATAAAGCTATAGATTTTAGTTAATGACATAAAACAAATATACATGCAAATGGATGAATGGCAAACAAATTTTCTCTGAAAATTTAGTCTCAGTTAAAAGAAAGTAGATTTGCAGTCTTAGGAAGCCTCTGGGGAATTTCTGATCTCTATAGGTTTGTTATGGTTCATGATTGATTAAAAGATAGTTCATTGGAATTGGCTTTTGTTTCATCTGACTACTTTAAGGAGACACAGAAAGGTGACACCACAAAAAGTAGAAGGATGGAAAAGAGCAGAATCTATGCAGGAAAGAATAGGATATATAGACAGAAACCACATTTATTGTTCATATTTATAAATTTTCCACTCTAGGTTTTTGTGTGTTGATTTGTTTTAATGATTGTGGGAGTAGATGGTCCTGTTTACCTTTTGAAGATTATAACATATGATAACCCCTGGGCAGAAAGAAACTGATGATAGACCTTTGGAAAGTAATAGAAGATGGAAACTCAGAAAGAACCCACCTAGATAATGAACATCAAAAAGGGCACTTTGAAGATTCTGACAGTTGGATTGCTTCTAGATGAATGATAACTAAGTAATAGTTTTCCAAGGACTGAAGAGAAAAATGTTTTGGTTTTCTTTTTCTCTCAATGTTGAAATTAGGTGCCATTGAATCAACTACAACTCATAGAGGTCCTATGAACAGCAGCTCTGACAGTTATCGTATGCTGTGCCATTCTCAGGATCTTGGGTATGCTCAGTGCAGCATCTTTAATTATTTCAGGGTGAAAAATTCTGCTTGGAGATGAGTGGGCTCAGCTGTGTTTGAGTTTTACAGTCTGCCTCAAGAATTTGCTCAGATGTTTGGAGTATGGAAAAGTTGGAAAATACAGCAATTATCATGATAATTATTATACGCTCATTTATTTAAGCACCACTAATAATTGTTTATTGAACATGAATAACATGCAATGGAATTTTAAAAGTATCAAATTACACTTGGCCTCTCTCCAGTGAGTAAAATAAGGGGAAAAAAATACATAAACAAAAGTGTAGGTGGAGGAAATCAAGTTTTCCTCCCAGTTGTAATCTCTTAAAATATATTTGAAAAAAGTTATTTGTTTAAGAGTTTCCTTTTGGTTCCATTTCACTAACTTGATTGGAAAATGTCAATTCAACTTTAGACTTGTTAATTTCAATATTTTGAAATATTATAAAATCGTTACTTCATACCAACATTTTCAAGTATGTGATTTATAGACAGTATTTTTATAGTTGATACATAAGGGAAAATATTCTAGACAAATAATTTTGGAAAAGCGTGGTTTAAATATAAGTAAATGTATTCATTAGCAGGGGATTTTATTGAATCTTGAATGGACTAATCTGTCTTATAAATCACTGATAGAGGGAAATAATACACAGCACTTTCTAAACTTCTTTGGGCAAAGAATCATTCCCTTAAAAACTAAAAAATGCACTGTGAAGTTCAGAAAGCATTACTGTATAAATTAAAGAAGGATTGTCATTGAAGGAATTTCATTCCTAACATCTTTGTCTTCTGAAACTTTGATGGTGATGGTGATGGTGATGGTACTGTTGTTATTGTTATGTGCCATCAAGTCGCTTGCGACTCATAGAGACCCTATGTACAAGAGCCCTAAATGCCTTCTATCCTGTACCAACACAGCCATCTCAAATGCACTCACTCCCACCACTCCAGTCACAGAATAGATCCATCTCATCGAAGGTCTTCCTCTCCTTCACCACCCCTCCACTCTCCCAAACATGATTTCCTGCTCCAAGGACCAGTCCCTCCTTACAACATGCCCAAAATATGTCAGATGAAGCTTCAGAATCCTTGACTCCAAGAAGCATTCCAGCTTCACCCTCTTCAGGACAAACCTATTTGTTCTCCTAGCAGTCCATTGTATATTCAATACTCTTCTCCAGTATCACATTACAATTGTACTTAGCAAATTTAAATTGAAGTCATACTGGCTGCATCATAAGAGACTGACAGCAGCATGATATGTTCAGAATCACAGAAATGATGATGGCTTAAGACTTATGCCATCACATCAAGGGCTGGCCAATGGGAGATGGGTGCTGATGAATGCTGTAGGCAAAAGTAGGAAGGGATGGTGGTGGAGTAAGGAAAGGGGGGATAAAAAAACAAAACAAAAAACAAAACAAAACCAAAAACAACCCATAACATGTAGGTAGCAGCTGATGGATTAAAACCACCTGCTTTGGGATTGGTAGAACAGCTTCTTAACACTAGGCCACCAGAGCTCCCTTGATACCTTGGTACAAAAGTTTTACCTTCTAGGAAACACTGTGGTTCTAGATGAATAACCATAAGCTAGTCGTGTCACTCCTTCCTAGAAAGTAATGTATCATACCACCAGGGGTAGAATGACTGATCCAGGTATCCTTTAATCCTTCTCAGGATCCCTGGAGGAGACCACTCAGACAACAATTGATTTTTCCTTCCTTCCT
>NW_006399870.1:7695352-7728433 GCF_000299155.1 Elephantulus edwardii
TTCCTACTTTCCTTCCTCCCTTTCTTCCTCCTTTTCTTTCTTTTTCTTCCTCCATTCCTCTCCTTCCTTCCTTCCTTCCTTCCTTCCCCCTTCATCGCCATACATTCTTATTTAGTTTTAAAAGAGGACATTTTCTCCTTATTTTTGTCTTTCTTACTAAATGTTATGACACATGAAGTTCGTCTATATGTTTTACTGTGGTGTCGGAGCTCTGGTGGTCTAGTGGCAAGAAGCCATGCTGCAATCCAGAAAGCACATGGTTTGAGGACATGAGTTGCTCCACAAAAGAAGGATGGGCAATCTTCTGCCCATGTGATTAACTGCCTCTGAAAATCTGCCTGGAGGGTCAGCTATGGGTCAATTCTGAGTCTGCGGTACACAACAACAGTACAGATTCTATCTCATTGTCTTTGAATCTGAATCAATCAACCTATAGATGACACTTCACTAGTTTTCTTAGACTGTAAATAGCACATTTTTATCCTATGTAGATTCTGGAGAATTCAAACCACCAGAGAGGTACAGCTTTTGGATTAGCAATGCAACACACATATGAGAATAATTAAAATGAATGGCAGATAAAGCCAGATCTTGACAATTCTGTGAAACAATTGTAACTCTCCTACAGGGCAAGCCATTTTGAGAAGTTTAAAATGTGCAAGCATAATGGAAAAATGGCACATTCTTAGATATATAAACATATATCTATCCTATATCATGCTAGTTCCAATCCTAGATATTTATCTACAAGAAATAAATGACTATACTCAGAAAGACCTTGTAAAGAATATTTTATTTAGAAAAGGAACAAATGGAAATAATTTAAATATCCACATCAGAAGAACAGATACACAAATTATGATAGTTTTATTCATCAATAGACTATTATTCATAAGCTCAAAGTAGAATCTCATTGTTAGATACAACAAACAGCACAGATGATTCATATTCTCACTCTCTGTCACACACACATAATTAACAAGTTATAATGATAGTATCAAACCAGTGATTATTTTTAGTTAAGAAATTTTAAGTAAGCTAGTTGAATGAGTTCTTCTGAGTAATGAAGAACTCTCTAGAGTGAGGGAAATTTAGCATGTCTTTACTGGGTTGGTAGGTGAATGGATGTTTACAGTTATTACTGTTCCTAAAACTAAAAAAAACCCTGAAAGTTGAAAGAAATATTTTTTATGATTACCAATAATTATAAGGGGGATGTCATCAGTAACTATATCATAAATATAAATTAAGTTATGTGAGATTAGAATAATACAGCAACAGAAAGAATTAGCAAGATAATAAACAATAAGAGTAAAGCCAGAAAGTGAAGACAGAAGCACACAAGAGTTACACACAACAAAGGTAAACACTATTACATATACAATACTGTATTAACAGAAATAAAAACATAATCTGTAAGTGAGTACATAGGTAGATAGACAAGATGAACAGGTAGGGGCAGATGAAAGGAACACATGCCATAACCATACATAGTTTGACAGAAGATATCCTTACTCATATATTTATATATGCTGTAAATAGATGCATGTAATATATCCATTCCTGGCCCTGCGTAGGCAACAGAAGACAAAATTATATAAATGTCTTATTCATATTCAACACCATGAGTTGAAATGAGTTACTGATCCAAGGGCTTCAGGATCATTATCTTGGAATCACTAATGCCAATTGGCGTGACATAGTCCATAAAGACAATATCCTGTATTTTATTTTGGCAGGTAGTAACTAGAATCTTAAAATTCTATGAATGGATATGTAAAGTACAATTATGGGTCACTGTGAATTATACTCACCTAGATAGCATATAACAACATAACAAGTAAATAAAAACAAAAGTTTTGGAAGAAAGTAAACCAAAATAAACGACATATGAAAATAAATAATCCAAAGGACTAATAGACCAAAATAATTTCAACTTCCATGACTTTTTTATTAAAAACCCCCCAAAACAAACAAGACAAATCAACACCTAGATGAAATTTGACTACCATGATAGAATTTTTTTAAAAGGGATTGTATTGGAGGGTCCTAGTTAAAGTATTCTTATATTCTTTGCTTTCAATCAAGGTCCATCTAACAAGCGCAATGCTAATATCCTTCAGTCACAGTTTTTTTCTGAATTTAGCTTAAATTTCTGACAATTCCCTATTGATGTGCTATCCAAACCATTTTAAAAATACTCTTCTACAAAATTTTACTTGTATGTAATATTAATAATTTTGTTCAATAGTTTCCACATGCTATTGGATCACTTTTTTTTTTTTGAGACTGGAAGCAAACAGAGACCTCTTAAAGTCAGTTTATCAGGTAAATTATTTTTTCAAATTCCTTGGCATAGATTACTCAGCAGTCCTGGGCTGCATCTGCTCTTTGAAACATGTCAGTTGGTGTTCTATCACTGCAAAAATTGCTAGAACAGTGCATTGACAGGGAACTGTCAGAAACTTAAGCCGTATTCAGAAGACGCTATGGAATAAGGGGTATCACTGATGATATTAGATAGACTATGACTGAAAGCAAAGTATAGCAGAAATATGTCTATCTTCATTTTATTGTCAATGCAAAGACATTTATTTGTGTGGATCGTAACAAATAATGGTTAAAATATTGAGAAGATCGGAAATCCCAGAACACTTATTTCCTACAGGATAGCATAAGACATAATATATTGTCTTTTTGGACTGTCTTAGGTCAGTTGACCTTTGTCTATCTCCAAGACTATGATTCTGAAGTCGTTTCCTTATGGTGTTGAATGTATTCATATGAAATGTACACATAGACAAAGGAGTTGTTAATGAACCTAACAAAGGAACACTAAAGAGTTTAAAATCAGGCAAAATGAGCAGCAGGATTGTATCTTCTATCCATATAAATTTGATATGTATGTTCAGCAAAATGATTGGAGAAACTAAATGATATGAAGAATAATATGACATTAAGATTGAAGGAATACTCATAAACAAACTGCATTATGCATATTATATACATTGCTTGCTAAAAATGAAGACTTGGAACACTTGCTTTAGAAGATCAAAGCTTACAGCTCCTAAATGTCCAACATCTCAACATCAAGAAAATAAAAATCCCCATCAAGAGAAATATCATATTAGATGGAGAAAAGACTGAAGTTGTCAAAAATTTCTTTTTATTTGGATTCATCATTAACACTCATAAAAACAGAAATCAAGAAATCAAAAGACATGTTATATTAGGAAAATCTGCTATCAATTATCTCCCAAGAGTACTAAAGAGCAAGGATGTCAATTTAAAGGCTAAAGCATGTCTGATACAAGTCACGGACTTTCCAATTCCTTCTTATGCATCTGAAAGTTTGACAATGAATAAGGAAAACTGAAGGTGAATTACTGCTTTGGAATAGTGGTGCAGAAGAGTACTGAATATCCTGTAGACTGCCAAAAGAATAAACGAGTCTATCTTGGAGGAAATAGAATCAGAATACTCCTTATGGACACGGATGATGGAACTTCATCTTACATACTTTGGCATGTTGTCAAGAAGGACCAGTCTTTGGGAAAAAAATGTAGAGTCTGAGAAAGAGAAGAAGATCCTTAACAAGATGAATTGACACAGTGATGCAATATGCCCAAGTTTATCAGAGATTGTGAGGATTGTGCAGAATAGAGCAAAGTTCAGATCTGCTGTTCATTAGACCACTAATCAATTGGCCCAGTGGTGAGACTCTTTGTTTTCTTGATGATGAGCTTCAATCCATATAGGAGGCTGTAGTCCTTGATTTTCTGTAGCAAATGCTTCAGGTCCTCCTCAGTTTCAGCAAGCAGGGTTGTGTCATCTGCATAACACAGGCTGTTGATGACTCTTCCACCAATCCTGATGCCACATTCCTCTTCGTACAGCCCAGCATCTCGGATGATCTGTTCTGCATACAGATTGAAAAGGTATGGAGACAGAATACATCACTGAAGGACCCCCTTCTTGATTTTGAACCATGTAGTGTCTCATTGCTCTGTTCTGACGACTGCCTCTTGGTCCAAGTATAGGTTTCACATTAGAAAAATCAAATGTTCTGGGATTCCCATTCTTCTCAGAGTCAGCCACAGCTTGTTGTGATCCGCACATTCAAAAGCCTTTGCAGCCTTTGCATAGTCAATGAAACACAGATAGACATTCTTCTGGTATTCTTTGATTTCTGCCAAGATCCATCTACCATTAGCTATAATATCCCTAGTACCACGACCTCTTCAAAATCCAGCCTGTACCTCTGGCAGTTCTCTGTTGACACATTGTTCCAAACGTTTGAGTACCAATGAGCATAGGCCAAATGAACTCTGGAAGGATATCAAGAAAATTGTCCATGAAGAATTCAAAAGATCATTACAAAGGCTGAAAATGAAGAGAAGATCAAGATGAATGTCAGATGAGACACTGAGTACTGGATTAGAGGGCCAAGAAGCCAAAGATAAAGGAAGAAACCAAGAAATCAAAGAGCTAAACAGAAAATTTCAAAAGGCAGTACAAGACGACAAAGCAAGATACTATAATGAAATGTGCAGAGAGCAGGAGTCAGAAAATCAAAAGGGCCAAATTTGCTCAGCGTTTCTTAAGCTGAAGGAGCTGAGAAACAAATTCAAGCCACAGGTGGCAATACTTAAGGAACTTTCGGCAGAATGCTAAATTATCCAGGAAATATCAAGAGAAGATGGAAGGCATACACAGAGTCACTGTATCAGAAGGAATTGGCTGACACAAAAGAATTTCATGAAATGACATATGAGCAAGAGATTATGGTGATGAAGGAGAAAGTTCAAATTGCTCTGAAGAAATTGAAAAAAAAAAAAAAACAAGGCTCCAGGAGTTGATGGCATACCAATTGACATATTTTCAACAGACAGTGCCCTGGATGTGCTCACTAACTTGTGCCAAGAAATCTGGAGAACAGCAAGCTGGCCCACTTACTGGAAAAGATCGCATTGGAACATGTATCTCTGGATTGGAAATGATCATATTGTTAATATTTCTAGCCTTAAACTTAAAAGATTATATTGTTCAAAAATATTTGTTATATATTTGTTTAAATTTTTCTCTCTTTTAACTGGCATCTAGAGGGAAGAGAAAAGACCATAGAATGCCCAAAATTATTGGGGCAGCTATTGTTGCCAGTTTAGGGCTGGTGCAGGAAAAGGAAGTCTTACTCATAAAAAGTGCCAGCCAAAGGTAATAAAGGAGGTCAGAAGTGCTTCCACTGTGGAGAGCTGGGCCACTTCAGTAGACAGTGTCACAGACATGAGCCATGGATAGGCAAGGGAGTAGAGAGGACGCTACCACTCACTTGCTTTAAGTGTGGATTTAAAGGACACAGGGCCCACATCAGGTCTTCATGGCTGACAGGACTGACAGGCCCCAGCTCCCAGCTGGAAACAAAGGAGGATGCTTCAATGATTTAGATGCTCCCGGAAGAGCTGTGGGTGAGCACTAGCATTACTGGTAAGTATATTCGTTTTCTCCTGGACACTAGAGCCTACTATTTGGTCCTAAAAGCCTTCTGAGGTCCCAAACTCTTCTCACTATTTCTTAGTTTTTAGAATTGATGGAAAACCTCATAAGCAGTTCCTTATTTCACCTCTGCCTTGCATATGAACTTCCGACCTGTAAAACAATCCAGTGGTAGATGGAATTTGGTCCAGGACTTAAAAACAATAAATGACATAATTGAGCCTCTACATCTTGTGGTTCCTTTTATGCTATGATAGACAAAGTGCTAGTCAATAAGCCTTTTATTTTAAGAACTACCTTCCCTCTAAGCTATGCTACCAAGCCAAAGGTAGGTGACTTTCACCTGTGGCCCTTGGCCAGGTTCAAATTGTCTTCCTGCAAACATTCTTCTAGGTGGTACAGCACTGGTCTGTGCATTGCTGTACAGAGGTAACTCGCAGTTGCTGTGATGCTGAAGACCATGACAGTGATGTGCCAATCGTGGTAATGGGTACCCATGGTGGACAGTGTTGGCTGGAGCTTCCCGACTAAATCAAGCCTGGAAGCAGGAGCGGCATCCACTTCCGAAATGGCTTGCCTCCGTAAACTCTATGTACGAACAGTGCTCAGGCTGTTCGTTCATAGGGTCGCTATGAGTCGTCTACGACTCGACAGCATCAAACAACAATAATAACAACAACATTCCTTCTGTAACTTGATTTGTGCCACTGTCAGAACCTCTACTTGGAATATTATTGTTTTCATTTTTGACTCATGTACTTTTAACTTGACAGTAAAATTTGTGTCTTCTAGGCTGCAACAGTTCCATGATACGTCTTCAAGAAAATGAACATGTACTGCTAAGCACAATTGATAACAGTGCATCTAAATTCCAAAATCAATCTCCACAATAGTCTACGTGTTTCCTATTGCAAAAGGAGCCCTTTAGAGTAGTGAGAGAAGATCTTCACCCTGAAACCTACAGTGTCCCTTTTCAGCAGAAAGTAGCTAAGAGAATACACCATCCCCTTTTCCTTATGAATCAGGGTGAAGTCTCTCTCAGGGAGGAGTGATAGGGAGTGGCAAAGGACACACTGATAAAGGAGATTAATCAGAACTGGCTTTGACAAGCATTGTGGCAATGGGACAATTAAAACTGGCTTTCAAGGGGGGGGAAAAAAGGAGGAACGAACTGAGAAAGGTTAGAGAAAATAGTGCAACAACGAATGAGTGAAAACCCAAAATCTCTGTAAACCAATATCAGCTGTGAAAACAAGGCCAGGAGCTGATTGTGGAACAGACCAGCAGCTATTCATACGCAAGTTTAAACTGAAGCTGAGGAAAATTAAACTGAATCCACTGGAACCAAAATATGACTTCGAGTCTATCCCCCCTGAATTTCAGAACCATCTCAGGAACAGGTTTGAGGCCTTGAACACTAATGAGCGAAGACCTGATGATTTGTGGGAGGATGTCAAATGTATCATCCAGGAAGAGTGCAGACAATCATTACAAAGACAGAAGAGGAAGAAAAGACCAAAATGAATATCAGAAAAAACTCTGAATATTGCACTGGAGCGCAGAGAAGCCAAACCACAAGAAAGAATTCAAGATACTAAAGAACTGAACAGAAGATTCCAAAGGGCAGCAAGGGATGACAAAGCAAAACATTACAACAAAATGTGCAAGGAGCTGGAGCCGGAAAATCAAAATGGCCGAACTCGCTCAGCATTTCTTAAACTCAAGGAACTGAAGAACAAATTTAAACCTCGAGTTGCCATAATCAAGGATGCTTTAGGCAGAATATTAAATGATACAGGAAGTATTAAAAGAAGATGGAAACAATATACTGGCTCACTGTATCAAAAGGAACTGGCAGACACAGAAGTTTTTAATGAAATCACTTATGAGCAAGAGCCTATGGTGATGAAGGAAGAAGTTCAAGCTGCTTTGATGGAAATAGCAAAAAATAAGGCCCCAGGAATAGATGGTATACTAATTGAAATATTTCGGCTAACAGATGCTGCCCTGGATGTGCTCACCAAGTTGTGCCAAGAAATCTGGAGAACAACCACCTGGTCAACTGACTGGAAGAGATCTATATTTCTTCCCATTCTGAAGAAGGTTGACCCAACAGAGTGTGGCAACTATAGAAGGATATCATTGATTTCACACGCAAGCAAGATTCTACTGAAGATTATCAAAAAATGACTGGAACAGCACATCAGCAGAGAACTGCCAGAAGTCCAGGCTGGGTTTAGAAGGGGTCGTGATACTAGGGATATTGTAGCTAATGTTAGACGGATCTTAGCTGAAAGCAGGGAATAATACCAGGATGAATGTCTATCTGTGTTTCATTGATTATGGAAAGGTGTTTGACTGTGTGGATCATAACAAACTGTGGCTGACTCGGAGAAGAATGGGAAACCCAGAAAACTTGATCATTCGACTGCAAAACCTGTACTTGGACCAAGAGGCAGTTGTCAGAATAGAGCAAGGAAACACTGCATGGTTCAAAATTGGGAAAGGCATACTCCAGGGATGTGTCCTATCTCCATACCTTTTCAAGCTGTATGCAGAACAGATTATCTGAGAGGCAGGGCTCTATGAGAAGAAGTGTGTCGTCAGAATTGGTGGAAGATCTATTAACAATCTGCATTGTGCATATGACACAACCCTACTTGCTGAAACTGAGGAGGACCTGAAATGCTTGATGCATAAGGTCAAGGATTGCAGCCTTCAGCATGAATTGAAGCTCAATGTCAAGAAGACAAAGATTCTCACCACTGGACCAATTGGCAGTATCAAGATGGATGGTGAAGAGATTGAGATCGTTAACAACTTTAGTCAGCTTGGCTACATGGTTAACATTCTTGGCACCAGTAGGCAGGAAATAAAAAAAACGTATTGTGATGGGAAAGTTTGCTGCTAGGGACCGCTCCAGTGTACTGAAGAGCAATGGTGTCACTCTGGAGACTAAGATGTGTCTGATATGGTCTTTCCAATCACTTGTTATGCATCAGAGAGTTGGACAATGACTATGGAGGATAGAAGGAGAATTGTTGTCTTTGAGCTGTGGTGATGGAGAAGAGCATTGAATGTACCCTGGAGTGCCAAGCAAACAAACAGATTCATCCTGGAGAGGGTTAAACCAAGCTGCTCCCTTGGGCAAGGATTCTGAGGCTTCTTCTGACAAACTTTGGAAATGTTGTAAGAAGGGAGAGGTCTTCGGAGAGGGACATCATGCTTGGGAGTTTGGAGTGACCCTCCCGCAGAAGGGGAAGACACTCTATGAGGTGGATTGATTCAGTGACTGGGATAATCAGCATGGGTGTGTCAGAGGCATTGAGATTAGCACAAGATAGAGCAGGGTTTAGGGCCATTGTACATATGGTCGCTGTGAGTTGCAAGTGACTTGACGGCCCATAACAATAACAACAACAATTAAAAAGAAAAAAGAAAGAAAGAAAAGATAGATATTTGTTCCCATTCCAAAGAAAGGTGACCCAACAGAGTGCGGCAATTATTGAAGGTGAAAATTATTCACCAAATTAAAAATCATAAAAATAGATTTAATGGTCTTGCAGAAATTCTTAGAACCCCTAAGACTAAGGGACTTAATGGCTTTTTTTCTCCTGCCCTTAATGATTTTGAGTCTGGAACTGAACTGATACTTGTTGGTCAAATTACAGTCAAACAAATTACCAGGTTACAAAGTGAACAATTTCATCAGGGAAATATCCATTATTTGGCATAAGTAACCATATTGCTGTTGTTTAGTGTCCTTGAGTCACAGGTGACTCATAGTGATCCTATGAATGAAAGTCCTGGCCACCTCCTGTATAACTTTCGTCCTTTCTCCAGGTTCACAGGGTTTCCAGAGGCAGGCTATTACAGAAGTGGATGCCACTCCTGCTTCCAAGCTCGTTTTAATCGGGGAGCTTCACCAAACAAAGTAACCATATAAGATTTTAAATGCAGTATTGGCTCCAGAGAAAGCTTAGAAAGGAGAAATGTTTAGGATAGAAAGAATAGGGAAAAAAAATCATAGAGAAATGTGAAAGGCAATGATTACATTGTGGGTATAGGTATTCATGCCAACAAACTAAATATATAATTAACTGTAAACTTAAATTTATTTACAACTTCAAGCTTTTCTCCATCTAGTAAGATATTATATATTGATCCAGTGATGAAATTTTTTATTTTACTGCTACTGAGTCATAAATCAAATTGAAAATTTTGATCTTTTGATCTTTGTTTTTCAGTATAGGTTTCAAGTTTTTACTCTCTTTAGTAAGATTGCCCCATCTGCATGACACGAATTGTTGCTTAGTCTTCCTCCAATCCTGATAACACAGTCTTCTTCATATAGTCCAACTCCTCTATTTGCTCTGTATATACAGTGAATGTCAATCTGGAGACGACTTATGTGTGCCTGATACAGGCCATGGTCTTTGTAATTACTTGCTATGCATCAGAAAGCTAGACAATGACTAGGGATGTTAGAAGGAGAATTGATGCCCTTGAACTGTGGTACTGGAGAAGAGTTTTGAACATACCACGAACTGCTAGGAGAACATACAATTTCTTCCTGGAGAGGGTGAAGCCAGGCATCTCCTTGGAGACAATGATTCTGAAGCTTTGTTTGACATACTTTGGACATGTTGCAAGGCAGGATCAGTCCTTGGAAAGGGACACCATTCTTGCCCAGGAGAGAAAGACTTTCTATGAGGTGGATTGATTCAGTGACTGGAATAATGTGCGTAAATGTGTCAGAGACAATAAAATTGGCACAGGATAGAGCAGGGTTTAGGGCTGTTGTACAAGGGTAGCTATGAGTTGCAGGCAACTTGATGGTACATAACAACAACAACAACAATATACAATGAATAGATACAGAGCAACAACAACAACAACAACAACAACAATATACACTGAATAGATATGGAGAAAAAAATAGAACCTTGAGGCACAAGTTTTCTGATATGAAACTATACAGTGATGCCTTGTTCTGTTTGGACAACTGCTTCTTAGTCTATGTATATATAGTTTTAGTATGAGCACAATTAAGTATTCTAGGATTCCCATTTTTCTCAATGTTATCCCTAATATTTTTTGGTTCGTGTAGTCAAATATCATTGTATACACAATACAAAATAAATAAATATCTTTCTGGTGTTCTCTGCTTTCATCCAAGACCCCCACCCCCAAAATCAGCATTGATATCTGCTGTTTTTCTGAATCCAACTTGAATTTCTGGCAATTCCTTAACTCTGGACTATTACACTAAATTTTGAATAATTGTCAGCAAGTGTTGACTTGCATGTGATCTTAATTGTATTGCTCAATAATTTCCACATTTTTTTCCAGAATTTGAAATAATATGAATCTCTTCAAGTCAGTTGCCCAGGTATCTGTCTTCCATATTTCTTGACATAGGCTCATCAGCATGTCCAGAGCTGCCTCTGTTTGTTGAAATGTGGTAATTGCTATTCCATCAATTATTGGGATTTTATTTTTTGTTCAAATGCTTGTAGTGCAGCTTGAACTTGTTTCATTGCTTCTTGATTGTATGCTGCTTACTGAAATGTATTTATGTCAATCAATTATCTTTGGTATAGGAACATTTGCATATTAGTTCCATTATCTTTTATGCCTCCTGAATCATTCAAGATTTTGTCCAGAGAGTCATTCAGTATCACAAGCCAAGGCTTGAATTTATTCTTTGGTTCTTTTAGCTTGAGAAATATTCAGTGTGTTCTTAGCTTTTGCTTTTCTCAAAGTAACAAAAACAAAAACAAACAAAGAAACAAACAAAACCACACCCAACTCCAACTCCAGCTCTTTACATATTTTACTATAAGTCTTCACTTTATTTTCTGGAGTTACTTTTGCAACATTCTGTTCATCGGTCTTATATTTCTTCCCTTTATTTTGTTCTCTATATCTTCTAGCGTAAGTATCAGAGTCTATTTTGAGAAGTATTTTGTCTTTTCTTTCCTTTCTGTCTTGAAAATGACCCTTTGCTATCTTCATGGATGAAATGTCAATTTATGAATAACTTTTTATTTTTTACTCAAGTAAAAAAAAAAAAATGAAAAGTCAAACTCATTGCCATCAAATCAGAGCCAACTAGCTGCCTTTCACCAGAGTAAATAATCATAGAGACACAGCTTGGAGTAGGGAAACTAGAAATTTTATTATATATCAATATATTATTTTGTTTTTGTGTGCCATCTAGTCCCTGCTACTCATAGCAACCTTATTTATAACAGCCCCAAACCCTATTCTATCCTGTGCCAATCCCATTGTCAGAACACACCTATCCCCATTAGACCAGTCACTGAATCAGTCCATCTCATGGAGGATCTTCCTCTCCTGTGCTGTCCCTCCACCCTACCAAGCATGACATCCTTCTCCAAGAACTGGTCCCTCCTTGCAACATATCCAACTTATGTCAGATGAAACTTCAGAATCTTTGTCTTCAAAGAGCAGCCTGGTTTCACCCTCTTCAAGATGAACCTGTTTGTTCTCTTAGCAGTCCATGGCATATTCAATACTCTTCTCCTCCACAGCTCAAATGCATCAATTATTCTTCTATTATCCCTAGTCATTGTCCAGCTCTCTGATGTATAGAAAGTGATTTCAAAAACCATGGCCTGTTTCAGGCACACCTTAGACTCCCGACCGACAATTGTTGCTCTTCAATATTTTGGAGAGGTCTCTGTTAGCAGACTTTCCCAATGCAATAAATTTTTTAACTTTCTGGCTGCTGGTGCCAAGGGTGTTGATTGTGGAGCCAAGCAAACTAAGCTGTTAACAATCTCAATCTCTTCATCATCTATCATGATGCTGCCAATTGACCTAGTGGTAAGAATCATTGTTTTCTTGATGTTGAGCTTCATTCCATATTGAACGCTGCATCCTTGATCTTGTGCAGCAAGCACTTCAGATTCTCCTCAGTTTCAACAAGCAGGGTTGTGTTATCTGCATAATCCAGATTGTTGATGAATCTTCCTCCAATCCTGATGTCACACTTCTTCTCACACAGCCCAGCCTCACAGATAATCTATTCTGCATATAGGTTGAAAAGGTATGGAGATAAGACACATCCCTAGCATACACACTTTCCAATTTTGAACCATGCAGTGTTTCCTTGCTTTGTTCTGATGACTGCCTCCTTGCTCAAGTATAGATTTCACATTAGCACAATCAAGTGTTCTGGGATTTCCATTTTTCTCAGAGTCAGCCACAGGTTCTTTGTGATCCACACAGTCAAATGCCTTTGTATAATCAAGAAAACATAGATAGACATTTCTCTGGTATTCCCTGCTTTCAGCCAAGATCCATCTAATATTAGCTAAAATATCCTAGTACTACTATTCAGATATATACACCAATAACCAGAGCGAAAGAGGAAATAGAAGACTTCTACCAGCTTTTACAGTCAGAGATAAATCAAACATGTAATCAAGATTCATTAATAATAATGGGTGACTGAAATGAAAAATTTGGGAACAGAGAAGAAGGATCAGTAGTTGAAAATATGGACTCGGTGGTAGAAATTAAGCTGGAGATAGTATTATTGAATTTTGCACAATCAACGACTTATTCATTGCAAGTATGTTTTATAAGAAACAAAAGTGAGGTTATACACATGGATTTCACCTGATGGTATGCATAGGACCCAAACTGATTACATCTGTTGAAAGCACCGCTGAAGAAACTCAATATTAGCTGTGAAAACTAGGCCAGGTGCTGATTGTAGAAAAGACGAAAACTACTCATATGCAAATTCAAGCTGAAGTTAAGGAAAATTAAATTAAATCCATGGGAACCAAAATATGACCTTGACTCTATCCCACCTGAATTTCAAAACCATCTCAGGAACAGGTTTGAGGCCTTGCATATCAATGAGTGAAGATCAGATGAGTTGTGGGAGGATGTCTAGAGTATCATCTGGAAAGAGTACAAAATGTCGTTACAAAGACAGAGGAGGAAGAAAAGACCAAAGTGGATGTCAGAAGAGACTCTGAATATTACACTAAAGTGCTGTACTGAGAAACCAAAGCAGAGGGAACAATTCAACATCTTAAAGAGCTGAACAAAAGTTTTCAAAAGGCGGCATGAGAAGACAAAGTAAAATATTACAATGCAATGTGCAATGAACTGGAGTCAGAAAATCAAAAGGGCAGAAGTTTCTCAGAATTTCTTAAGCTCAAGGAACTGAAGAACAAATTCAAACCTCGAGTTGCTATACTTAAGGATGCTTTGAGCAGAATAGTAAATGATCCATGAAGGATAAAAGAAGATGGAAAGAATATACAGAGTCATTGTTCTGAAAGGAATTGGCCGACATAAAAAAAAAAATTCATGAAACAATCTATGGGCAAGAGCCTATGGTGATGAAGGAAGAAGTTCAAGCTGCTTTGAAGGAACTGGCAAAAAATAAGGCCCCAGGAATTGATGGTATACTAATTCACATATTTCAATTAACAGATGCTCTCCTAGATGTGCTCACCATGTTGTGTCAAAAAATCTGGAGGATAATCACTTGGCAAACTGACTGGAAGAGATCTATATTTGCTCTCATTCCAAAGAAAGCTGATCCAACAGAGTGTGGAAATTATCAAACAAGATCATTTATATCAGATGCAAGCAAGATTCTGCTCAAGATTATCCAAAAAGATCATCATGCAACAAATTATTCGACTCGTATTTATTTTCCCTATGTCCATACTCACCCCTCTGCTCTCACCCTCCTCCCTTAGATCCTCATACATGTTTTACTATTTACTTTCTATTTCTACAATAATCTTATTCATTATTTGTTCTTAGGATACAGAGTTGGTTCATTCAGCATAATGTGGTAATTTTCATAATTGTTGTTCCTGAATGCTGCATAGTATTCCATCCTGTGAATGTACCACAATGTCTCAATTCCATTCTATTGTAGTTGGGCCTTTGGGATGTTTCCAGGTTCTTGCTTGTGTACAAATGTCCTTTTGTGTCTCAGTTTGGAGTATATTTCTCGTAGTGAAATAGCTGAGTCATGTGGAATTTTTATGTTCAAACTTTTGAAGAAATGCCCAAATTCCTTCAAGAGTGGTTATACTATTTTACACTCCCATCAACAGTGTCTGAGAGTTTCTATCTTTCCATATCCTCTCCACCATTTATTGCTTGCTGTCCTTTTAAACTTGCCCTAAGTTGTTAGTTTTATATTCCTTTATTGTCAGTTGAAACACTGCCTATCTTCCTCCTGCAGAGGATCTGGTAGGTTCTAGCTTCTGGTCTTACCTTAATTGCACAATAGCATTATCTCTGACACCAGAACTCCACAGGTGTATAGAATGACACAAAGAAACTACACCAGGAAAGCTGAAAGTTTTGCTTCAAGAGTGCTATAGGCCTGAAGTGGGTCAGAAGTCTTCTACCTTAGAAACTTGGATTTCAGAAAAGCCTATATGAAAAAAGAGAGTTTGTGATTTCTTTTCAAAGTTTGATAAAATTTACCAAAACACAGTAAAAGTCAGCTTGCATATTATTAACTAAGGTGCATCTGATACAGGCTATGGTCTTCCCAATCACTTGTTATGCATCAGAGAGTTGGACAATGACCAAGGAGGATAGAAGGAGAATTGATGCCTTTGAGCTGTGGTGCTGGAGAAGAGTATTGAGAATACCATGGACTGATAGGAAAACAAACAGATTTGTCCTGGAAAGGGTTAAACCGGGTGGCTCCTTGGAGGCAAGGATTCTGAGGCTCCGTCTAACATACTTCGGACATGTTGTGAGGAGAGACCGGTCCTTGGAGAGGGACATCATGCTTGGGAGGGTGGAGGGACAGCGCAGGAGGGGAAGACCCTCTATGAGGTGGATTGATTCAGTGACTGGGATAATCAGGATGGGAGTGTCAGAGACGGTGCGATTGGCACAGGACAGAGCGGAGTTTAGGGCTGTTGTACATAGGGTAGCTATGAGTCGCAAGCGACTCGATGGCACATAACAACAACAACAATGTAAAATGCATACAATAATAACTCAGATTAAAGAAATTTCTGCACTTGAAATAATAAAAGCAAGTGGAAAAATAAATATATTTTGTTTGGTAAATACAATATTATTAAAAATAAATCCACAAAGGAATTTTTTTTTCAAAGTCGTTTCAAGTATAGAATAGGGTAGTTGGATAGGGTACTTAGGTACCTTAACTATCAGAAAAAATAATAATCATCTTATGGGATAAGACTTATTTATATGAGAAATATTTCCTTTAAATTGTCACAGAACAAAGACAGAATAATATGTGTGGCATTTTAAACTTTGAAAACAAAGTTCAAATATTAAAGTTTGATCTTGTGTTTTTTCTTCTTATTAAACTCCAAATTTTTATTCTAAACACTTGTTTATGTTTCCTATGTTTTTTGCATTAACCATTATTTTTTGTAAATAAAAAAACATTGATAACAAAAAAGAGTACGACCCTCAGTTTAAATTTATATATAAATTTGAACTCGACGAAAGCATCAATGTGTGTATATTGTGGGTATTACTTGTATAATATTTAGAGGTGCCAAGTCCTTTAAAAAAATTCCCCACTTTATTTTTATTTTGTATTAGTTTGCATACAAAATTTGTAGACGTTGTGTATCATTCATTCCAAATGACCACTCATATAATTATGTTTTATCAAATTAATCATCATTGATCTATATCTACTATCACCCCATCTTTCAGGTCTCCATTGGATCTTTCCTAATTCCTTCACCCTGGTTCCTCTACTCATAGACTCTGTGATCCTAATGATTTCCTCCCCTTTCCATTCTATTTATTCTTTCCTGACTCCTTCCCTTCCCTTTTTGGATTTTTATACATATCTTTCTAGCCATCCTTTTATTTAAACAATAATGAGCCTATGCAGTATTTGTCTATATGAGACTTAAATAGTTCACTCATAATGTTCTTGAAATTCTCCCATTTTGTATGTTGTTGTTGTTGTTATGTGCCATTGAGTCATCTGTGATTCTACCAACCCTACTTCAAATGGCTCTGAATCCTGTCCTATCCTTGTTAAATCCCAACATTTAACAATGTTTTGAAAATGTATTTTAAAAGTTATTTTTAAATTCATTTTAAAAATTGTTGCTCCTTAGTGTTGCATAATATTCCATTGTGTGTATTTACCATAAATTCTCAATTCGCTCTTTGTTGATAAACATTCAGACTGCTTCCAACTTCATGCTTCCATGAATTATACTGCTATGAAAATAAGTGTACAAATCTTCATTTATGTCTCAGTTATATTTTCTTTGGGGTATATTGCCAATGCAAAATAACTGCGTAATTTGAAATTTGTATGCTCAGGTTTTTGAGTAAATGGCAATCTGCCTTCTAGAGTGGTTGTACAATTTTGGAATCCCATAAACAGTGCATGAGAGTTTCAATCTCCTCACATCTCTACAACATTTATTGCTTCTTATCCTGTTAAACTTTGCTACTGGTCCTGGAGTGAGATGACATCTTCTTGTGGTTTTGGTTTTTATCTCTCTGATTCACAATGATTTTGATAATTTCTTCATGTGACTATTAGCTATTACATATCTTACTTTGTGAAACACTTTTTAAATGTTTTTTTTGTCCAATTTGTAATCAGGGTTTTGTTTTTTTGGTTGAGTTTTTGGTTGTTGTTTTTTTGTTTGTGGGTTGTTTTTGTTTTCTTTTTTTAAACCCTGTAGTATTCTGTAAACTTTCATCTAAAACCCTTTTCTGAGTTGTCATCACCAAATGTTAGTGTTTTATCCCACCCCAGCCTGTAAGTTTTCTTTTTGTTCTAATGGCATAAAGTTTTTAAATTCACAGGGACGTAATTTTCAGAAGGCCTCATTTGTCAATTTTGTCTTCTCCTGGTTGTGCAATTCTGGCTATATTTGCAAGCCTTCTTGTATAGACTAGGCTTTCTAAGTGTGGTCTCATTTTACCTCTTATGATCTTTATTGGTTTTGGCTTTATCCCTAAGTATCTGATTCACCTTGAGTACTTTTTGTGTGTTCTGTGAGATCTGGATCCTGTTTCAGCTTTCTGCAGGTAGAAGTCTAGTTTTGCCAGCAGTATTTGTTGAAAAGATTGTCTTTTCCCCATTTGATAGATGTTGGTTTCCTTATTCAATAAGCTGACTAAATTAAATGACCCATTAAATGAAACATTAAAAGAAGATGAAAGGAGTATACATAATCACTATACCAAAAAGAATTGACCAACAAAGAAAAAATTCATAAAACAACATAAGATGGCAATGGTGATGAAGGAGAAAGTGTGAGCTCTTCTGAAGGACTTAGCGATAAAAGAATGCCCCAAAATTGACAGCATACCAACTGACAGATTTCAACAAATAGATGATGCCCTGGATGTGTTCAACATATTGTGCCAAGAAATCTGAAGGACAGTTACCTGGACCACTTACTGGAAGAGATCAATATTTATTTCTATCCCCTAAAAGTGATATGATAGAGTGTAGAAATTATCAAACAATATCAATAATATCACACACAAGCAAATCTTGCTGAAGTTTATCCAAAAAAAGACTGGAATAGTACATTGACAAAGAACTACCAGAAATTTAAGCTGGGTTTAGAATAGGCCATGGCACTAGAGACATTTATAACCAATGTCAGAATGATCTTGACTGAAAGCGAAGAGTACCAGAAGAATGCCTATCTGTGCATTATTGACTATGCAAAGGCAAATAACTGTGTAGATCACAACAAATTTGGGCTGAACTTGAGAAGAATGGGAATTCCAGAAAACTGGATTGTGCTTATGGGAAACCTATACTTGGACCAGGAAGCAGTCCTCAGAACAGAGCAAGGAAACATTGCATGATTCAAATTTAGGAAATGAGTGCATCAGGAATGTATCCTGTCTCCATACTTTTTTAATCTATATGTGGAACAGATCATTCAAGATGCTGGAGTTTATGAGGAGGAGTGTGACATCAGGGTTGGAGGAAGATTCATTAACAACCTATGTAATGCAGATGCTACAACTTTATTTGCTGAAACTGAAGAGGACTTGAAATATTTGCTGCAGAAGGTCAAGGTCTGTAGTACTCTTCACTACTTGAAGCTTAATATCAAAAAAACAAACATTTTCACTACTGGGTCAGTTAGCAGTACCATGTTAGATAGAGAAGAGATTGAAGTTGTTAATAATTACAACTTACTCTGTTCCACAATCAACACTCTAGGCACAAGAATTCAAGAAATCAACAGACAAATTGCACTGGGGAAATCTACTGTCAAGAACCTCTCCAGAGTACAGAGAAGCAACAGTGTCAGTCTAGCGACTAGGGTGCACCTGGTCCAGGCCACAGGCTTCAGACAGCTGGACAACGACTAAGGATGACAGAAGAAGAATTGACACCTTTGAGTTGTGGTGGTGGAGAAGAGTAATGAACATAACATGCACCACCAGAAGAACAAATAAATGTGTTTTGGAGAGGGTGAAACCAAGTTTTTTCTTGGAGGCTAGGATTTTGAAGCTCTATCTCACATACTTTGGGCATGTGGTCAGGAGGGACTTGTAAGAACATCATGGCTTGGAAGGGTGGAGGGACAACTCAGGAGAGGAAGACTCCAGGTGAGATAGATTGAATATGGCAACTGGAATTGGGATTCGATGTGTCAGAGTCAGTGAGACAGGCTCAGGATAGGACAAAGTAATGAGATATTTTATGTATGGTAGATAAGAGTTTCAGGTAACTCAATGGCACATAACAACAACAACGACATAAATAAATCAGTTCTTTCTAATTTCTCGATTCTGTTCTAATGGGTTATGTGTCACTGTACCAGTGTCATGCAGTTTTGGTTATCACAGCTATGTAGTAGGTTTTGAGAACAGGGAGTACTATGCTTCTCGCATCATTTTTATTTCTTAGCAGTGCTTTGTTTATTTGGTGTCTCTTTCCTTTCAAAACAAACTTGCCAATTGTCTTTTCAATCTCTTTGAACAATGAGTTTGCTATCTGTGTTGGTATTATGTTAAAAAAAGTAGATTGCTTTAGGTAGGATTGTAATTTTCACTATGTTCAGTATTCTTACTCATAACTAGGAAATATTTTCCCATTTGTTTAGATTTCTTATTATTTCTTGTAGTAGTGATTTGTGGTTTTCTCTGTTAAGGTATTTTGTATCTCTAGTTAGATTTATTTCCAAGTATCTAAATTTGTGTTTGGCTATTGTAAATGGTATCATTTCTTGGTTTCCCTTTCCATGTGTTCTTTGTTAATGTAGACAAATAGCACTGCTTTTGTATATTGATCTTATATCCTGACATTTTACTATATTGGTCTACTAGATCAAATAGACTTTTTATTGAGATTTTGGGGTTTTCTGTGTACACCATCATATTATATGCAAATAGTGACTCTTTGTACCACCTCTTTTCTGATTTAGATGTCTTGTATTTCCTATTTTGTCTTATTGCCTTAACAAGTACTTCTAATGCAATATTGAATAGGAGTGCTAATAGTTGGTGTCCTTGTCTGGTCCTTGTTCACAGGTGGAATTTATCTATTCTTTTTCCATTAAGAAAGAGGTTTGCTCTTGGTTTGGCATATATACTTTTCACTGTTGTTATTTTGTACTATAGAGTCAGAACTGAACCAATGCTGGTCCCTTGGTGGGTTTTCAGAGGCAATTAATCTCACAGCTGGAGATTGTCAATCCTTCTCCTGCCGAGAAGCTGATAGTCTTGAACCTTGTGCCTTTGGGATTGCAGCACGACTACTTGCCACTAGGCCACTAGAGTCTAACTGTAGGCTTAATGAGTTCAAATGTGCTCTGGTGGCTTAATGATAAGAATCTGCACTGCAATCTCTAAGACTCACAGTTTGAATCCATCAGTTGCTCTGTGGAAGAAAAATGGGCAATCTCCTTTGATGTTATTTACTGCCTCCGAAAACTCACTTAAGGTCAGTTATTGATCTGTTCTGACTCGATGATACACAACAACAGTAGGTTTATTTATGACAGTGGGAAATTCACTCTACAGGAAGTCTTTTCTGGGACTGTGCAGCGGGCAAGTTTGCCTTTCCTAAAGTCCTTCAGGATCTTTCTAGTCTGCAGCGAAGCTCTATAAATATCTTGTCTGAGTGCAACCTCCCTCTCTTAAAGTCTATTATTGTCTTTGGTGTCTGTAGCCCAGAGGAGGGGCTACTTCCCCAACTGAAGTAATTTCTTTTCAGGGAAGTTGCAGGCTGCTTCCTCCTCCACCTTTCAATGTGAAGATGCAGGATCCAGACTGAAAAGAATGCCATAATGTCTTTGTATGTTGACTTTAGGACCCACCACAGAAGAAACTCACTGCTATAGCAAATGTCATTATAGAAGTGATAATGTCTCCTCAAGTAAATGATCACATTATATTAGACCTCATCAAGAGAATAATTACTTTTTAGCAAGTTTCATCAAGAGAATGACTGCAACATAACTATCAAATGGAAGAATTATGACTCAGCCAAATTTATACATCACTTTAACTGTCATAGATCAATACTTGTCAACTAGGCAGAGATTTATAGCTAATTAAACTACATATAAACCCTAAATAAAATTATAAAGTCTTATTTATGCGTAACATGATCAAATAACATTTCTATAACCAAAATCACCCTAGATCCATTTACATATTATATTTTATAAGTGAAAAAAATTGATTGGTAAGAAGAACATTTGGTGAGCACACCCAGGGCAGCATCTGTTTGTTGAAATATGTCAATTGGTATACCATCAATTCCTGAGTCCTTGGTTTTTGTCAATTCTTTCAGAGCAGCTTGAACTTCTTCCTTCATCACCACAGGCTCTTGCTCATATGGTGTTTCATGAAATTCTTGTGTGTCCGTCAATTCTTTATGGGATAGACTGAAGGTCAAATTTTGGTTCCTGTGGATTTGATTGAATTTTCCTCAGCTTCGGCTTTGACTTGCATATGAGTAGTTGGTGGTCTGTTCCACAATCAGCCCCTGGCCTAGTTTTCACAGCTGATATTGAGCTTCTCCCACGGTTCCTTCCACAGATGTAGTCGATCTTTTCACAGGTGTAATCAATCTAATTTCTATGCATATCATCAGGTGAAATCTATGTGTATAGCCTGTGTTTATTCTAATAAAATGTATAATGAATAAGTCGTTGACTGTGCAAAATTCAATCATTCTATCTCCGGCTTCATTTCTGTCACCAAATCCATGTTTTTCATGCTGGTCCTTCTCTATTCCCAACTTTTGCATTCTAGTCACCCATTATTATTAATGCATTTTGATTGTATTTTTCAATCAATCTCTGTGAAAGTTGGTAGAAATCTTCTATTTCCTCCTCTTCGGCTCTGTTTTTTGGTGCATATATTTGAATGATGGTAGTATTCACTGGACTTCCTTGAATGTGTATAGATTTTATCCTGTTACTCACAACATTGTATTTCAAGACTTATCTAGAAATTACTTTAACTATGAAATCAAACTCATTTTTCCTCATCTTTTCATCTCTGGCCTAATAGATCATATGATACCCTGACTCAGAGTGTTCCATGCCAGTCCATCTCATTTCACCAATACTTATTATGTCACTATTTATGTGTTCCAGTTCCTTCTTCACAATATCCAATTTTCCTACATTCATGGTTCTTACATTCCATGTTCCAATCAGTATTGTCTGCTTCCAGATGTTCCTACTTTTATTTGTTTCCGCATTTGAGAGCTTAGCCTCAGTTGTCATATCTGCTAGTCTAAGTGTGTTCTATTGTACATAGGGTTTTCAAAGGCCTGCTATTTTGTATGTGGATGACCAATCCTTCTTCCTAGTCTGTCTGTCTTAATCTGATTGCTAAGATTTAGAACATTATCTGACGGACAATCACCTCGCCTCCTGACTGAAAGATATCTATATTTGTTCCCATTCCAAAAAAGGTGATCTGACAGAGTGTGGAAATTATCTAACAGTATCATTGGTATCATATGCAAGCAAGATTCTACTGAAGATTATCCAAAAGCGATTAAAACAGCACATCAACAGAAAACTGCCTGACGTGCAGGCTGGATATAAAAGAGGTCGTGGCACTAGGGATATTATAGCTGAAGTCAGACAGATCTTGGCTAAAAACAGGGAGTACCAGAAGAATGTCTATCTGTGTTTCATCGACTATGCAAAGGCATTAGACTGTGTGGATCATAACAAAATGTGGCTGACTCTAAGAAGAATGGGAATCACAGATCACTTAATTTTGCTTATGTGAAGCCTATACTTGGACCAAGAGGCAGTCACCATAACAGAGCAAGGAAACATTGCATGGTTCAAAATTGGGAAGGATGTGAATCAAGGGTGTGTCCTATCTCCATATCTTTTCAATCTATATGCACAACATATTTTCTGGGAGGCTGAGCTCTATGAAAAGAAGTATGGAATCAGGATTGTAGGTAGACTCATCAACAATCTGAATTATGTAGATGACACAACCCTGCTTCCTGAAACTGAGGAGGACCTGAAGCACTTGCTGCAGAAAGTCAAGGACCACAGCTCTCAATACAGATTGAAGCTCAACATCAAGAAAACAAAGATTCTCACTACTGGACCAATTAGCAGCGTCATGATAGATGATGGAGAGATTGAGATTGTTGACAGCTTCAGTTTGCTTGGCTCTACAACCAACAGTCTTGGTACCAGAAGCCAGGATATTAAAAGACAAATTGCATTGAGAATGTCTGCTGTCAGAGATCTCTCCAAAGTATTGAAGAGCAACGATGTCAATTCTGGATACTAAGATGCACCGGATACATGCCATGGTCTTTGCAATTACCTGCTATGCATCAGAGAGCTGGACAATGGCTAGGGGAATGATAGGAGAGTTGATACCCTTGAGCTGTGGTGCTGGAGGAGAGTACTGAATATACCATGGACTGCTAAGAGAACAAACAAGTTCTTCCTGGAGAGGGTGAAACCAGACTGCTCCTTGGAGACAAGGATTCTGAAACTTCGCTTGACATATTTTGGACGTGTTGCAAGGCCGTATCAGTCCTTGGAGAGGGAGGTCATGCTTAGGAGAGAGGAGGAACAGCAAAGAAGAGGAAGACTCTTGAAGAGATATATTGATTCAATCATGGGGGTAATGGGGATAGGTGTGTCAGAAGCAATAATATTGGCGCAGGGTTTAGGGCTGTTGCCCATAGGGTCACTGAGAGTCACAGGCAACTTGATGGCCCATAACAACAACAACAAGTACACTTACCAATTATAGTACCTATTTCTGCAACTGGTCACAAGGTGGTGGATGACAGACCTATGTCTTCTATGACTTGTTCCCATGCAATATGTTTCCTGGTGTCCTCTTGCTTCCCTGGTCGAGGAATGGAGCTGGGAGAGAAACAAATGGAAGATTGGTGCCACCGAGGCACCAAAGAGTGTACAGCAATCTTAGTGACTATTAGGGGAGTCATGGCCTGTGTTACAGTAATGTTAGTGGTTCTTATAAAATCATTTTCTGACCTACATGAAGTATTCCAGGTGGGGACCAAGCCATGTTGTACCAACTGGAATGTGATCATAGCCCTGGACAGTAAGATAAGGACATTCAACTTACTGGGAAAGAAGGGAAGGAAGCAGGAGCAAAAGTGAAAATAAAGGCAGTCCATTCCAGAAAGAAGGATGGATCCCTCTTGACAGAAAGGAATGTTGTGGAGTGGTCACTGGCTATGAAGAGTTAGGTGCCTATATAGCCTCTTGGTGCTGGTTTTATTCAAATGAAAGGTAGTGGTGCCTGAATGAATAAAATGAGATTGCTGGATGTTTTACTCTGGTGCACTGTTCATGAAATCACTGAGTCTCATGTGCTACTTTATTGCACATGTCACCTTTCTGAAACGCTGGCATCTTCTTTCTAAGATAACAGGCATATCTCTTGGCTCTGACGTAATGAGAACTAGCCTTTGCCCTCTGCTGGACTCTTTACATTTTTGTGGACTCAGGCTGTGCTCTAAAAGCTTGTTTGGCCTAGTTCCAGTAGAAACTGTGAGGCCCTTGTTGATTTAAACTCTGTCTTTTACTCTCCTCCCTATGCTTTTACCCCAAATTATTTGTTAGCTAACTCCTAATAGCGGGCTGTTCCCTTTGCCTTATCCATGCTTCTTTGCCTAGTTGGGTGACCAAAAGCTTCCTTATCAAAGAAGCTAGATTACTAGTAGCCATGTAAGAATTGGGTTGATGCAGTTTTGTTGTTGTCTTTTTCCCCTTCAGTAAACTATAACATATCTCAGGGCACGTATTTAAAACATTTTCTTTCCCTTCATCATAGAGTAGAAATATGATTTCTCTTTGGTAATAAAATTCAGTAGTACTGGTGATACTATTCTCCTTTCTTCACCTCTAGATTCAAAGGCATGATCCAGAGACATAAGAAGGTCAGAGTGGTCAGGTGGCATTTTTTACTTCAGTTCAATGAGATCAAATTTGTGTCTTCATGAGGGACTATTTCTTCATTTGCAACTAAGGCTGTTAGACATTCAAAATACAAGGTATCAGAGCCAAAAGCAATAATTTGGTGAATGGATCACTAGTAGTATTGACATATAGGGCAACTATCATTTCAACCCATTGGTTCCAGTGCTCATGAATCATAATTATTGGTGAAATAATATTATGTATTAGTTACTGGTTTAGTGTATATTCAGCTTCAAGAAGATTACTCAAGATTTGTAAGGTATTGATACCTGACACAATAATTATGAATTTAGAAGGCTTTCTCTTTGTTTTAGAAGGCTAGCTGCTTTAAGATATAATAGTGAACATAGTAGTACCAGTGAACTTCAGGAACATGGGCACATTTTTTTTTTACTTAGTTCTCTGTGAAGTGATTCCCTTAAAACTATGCTATATGAGATACTATAATCATGTCATTCCTTCTTCTCCTGTATTTCTATTTATTGTAATTTGACAATTTACAAAGAAAATTAATGTTCCCTCACCATTCATACATATTAATTTTATGTTAATTACAATATCCACAATGTATCCATACTTTGCCCATTTCTTCTTTGTTTTACCTTTTCCTGCCTTCACTGTTTTATTGCTTGACAAATGTTTCCTTTTTTTAAAAATTTTAATGAAAATTTACAGAGACTTAGGGTTTCCAATCATCCATTGTTGTGCTTTTCTTCCTACCCACTGCACCCCGAATTCACTCTTCTCCTTGAAAAGAAAAACTGTTTCATTTTTATTCAATCCCTTCCCCCCCAAGTCCACTCCACTATGCTACCTTCACTCTGGACTTCTGTAATAACAAGAATATCCATTCATATGTCCCTTTTAAACTATTCTCTCCCTCTTCTGTTTCAATGCAATATACATCATTCCTCCCCTCCTTTCTGTCTCCCCTTAACCCTGGTGTCAGTCCCATTTTACAACAGCGGCCCTATGCAATATTTGTCCTTTTGTGACTGAAATATTTCACTCAGCATAATGTCCTCCAGCATCATCTATTTTGCATAATATTTCATGACTTCCTTGTTTTTCAATGCAGCATAGTATTCCATTGTGTGATTATATCCGAATTTCTCTATCCATTCGTTTGTTAATGAGCACTTGGGTTGTTTCCAGCTCTTTGCTATTGCAAACAAAGCCACAATAAACGTTGTTGTGCATATATCTGCTTGGGTGGCAATTATGGTTTCTTTAGGGTAAATTCCAGTAGTGGAATTGCTGGGTCAAATGGTATTTCTATTTGCAATTTTTTGAGAAAGCGCCATACAGTCTTCCATAGTGGTTGCACCATTTTACACTCCCACCAACAGCGAATAAGGGTTCCAGTTTCTCCACAACCTCTCCAGCAGTTGATGCTTGTTTTTCTGTTAAATTTTTTCTATTCTTAACCTGATGAGATGATAGTTCTCATAGTTGGTTTGACTTACTTCTCTCTTAAAGCTAGGGATTTTGAACATTTCTTTATTTCTTATTTGTTTGTCATCTGAATGTCTTCTTTGGTGAAGGGTCTGTTCATATCCTGTGCTCATTTTTCAATTGGGATTTTTACTTTTATCTTGTTGTGGTGCTTGAGTATTTTATAAATTCTAGACATAAGTCCTGGATCAAACATGTCATTATGGAATATTTTTTCCCAATCTGTGGCTTCCCTTTTTACCCTGTTGGATAAGGTTTTGGATGTGCATAGAGATTTAATAGGACCTTCTAAAAATGTTGTTCTTTTGATCTTATGTAAAGAACGAAAATCTCCCTGGAGTTATGTTTCACTTTATAGGCCAATTTATTGTTTGGTAGAAAATTGAACCAAAATTAGTTCCGAGTTCCAAAACTGATCAAGGGCAATAATCACAGGGTTCTTTCAATCTCTATCAGAGCAGTAAAGCTGAGCGTATTTTGCTTCTTAGTTTTGTTCCACATTTTTTTTTACTCACTATATCTGAACACTCTACTTTGATCCTCTATGAGGGGTCATCTAGTTATAGTTTCAGAGTTGACAGTTGAGGTTCCCATAGTCCATGAATCCTTTATACTAATTATTTGTACACATCTTGTTTCCCTTTATGTTGCTTCATTGAGAGTTCTGTTGGCTTAGTAGTAAGAAGCCACGTTGCAATCCCCAAGGCACACAGTTTGAGTCCAAGAGCTGTTTTGACAAACAGCTGGTGGATTCGAATCTAGGCCGCTAGCGCTCTCTACTATGGGATTTACTGCCTCTGAAAAGTCACTGGAAGATCAACTAGAAGTTGGTTCTGACTCCACTACATATAGCAACAACAACTTTTTCCATACAGGGAAAAATCAGTAATAACATCTCAGATGACTTCTTGGATATTAGTAAGGCTCCATTTCCTAATAACCGAAGTAAAATACATAATATTTAACTGTTGCCATTTGATGCCTTTGAGTCAACTACGGCAATATTATGCAAATTTACTTAGATGTTCCTCAATATTATGATCCTGAGGACCCGCTTACCAGCAACTCATTCCCTCCAGGTATTTGATTTGTTGTGTTGTTCAGTATCATCAAGTCGGAACCAACCCTAACACTAACACTCCAGCAGGTTTTCAGAGACCTGAAAATCAAAGGTTTTAATAGCATGAGAGGAGATTGTCCATTCTTGTCTTGTGGAGCAGCTCTAGGATTTGATCTTTGTACATTCGTGTTGGCAGCATAGGGTCTTACCACTAGACCATCACAGCACTTAATTATCATTAAGAAGGTTTAACAACTTTGCATCTTGTTGACTTTTCATATACTAATGTGAATATAGAAATATTCCTCTTAAATGTAGTCCCCTTAATCTGACCATGTATATTTGTCTTGCCTTTCTTCCTGAATATCCCTTAGATAAATATTTATCATTGCTGATATTACATATGTAATAAGATTTATCTTTGTTGACTCTAGCTTATAAAATTCTCTTAATTGTTCCTTTCTTTAGTGGTACTGTGATGATCATCTTTTCTTTTACATTGCGTTTACCTTTATTCATTTTAATATGTGTCCAACTAGGGTAATGTAGGTAAGTGTGTTGGAGTCAGTGAGAAGACTGACTCAGGGTAGGGCAGGATTCAAAGGTATTGTACAATGCATCCCAGGTGACTCGATGTGACATAACAACAACAACAGCATTATTTATTTACTGTTTTTTCTCCATTCTCCCTTTCCTCTCATTCCAGATAACTTTTTTCCTTTGTGTAAATCTTTCCTCAACTTTTGTTTGTTTTTATAATTGTGAACTCATACAAATCTTATTTTTTTTACTCACTTATTTCACCCAGCAAGTATCTTCTAAATTAATGTATATTATAGAATGTTTAGTGCTGCATAGTATTCCACAATATGTATGTACCAAAATTTGTCTATTCGTTTCTCCACAATGAACACTAGATTGTTGCCATCTCTTTGCAAATGTTGAATGCATATATCTGTTTGTGTTATAGATTTTTTTAGAATATATACTCTGTAGTGGGATTACTAAATTAAATATTATTTCCATTTCTGACTTTTAAAAGAAATACCAACCTACTAGATACAAAGGTTGCCTGCTTTACATTTTTTATTTCTTATTCATGTTATTTGCATCTCATTATTCTTTGTTATATTTGTGAGTGGTTTATCAATATTTTTAAGCTTCTCAAAGGAAACATTTCAGTCTTTTTGATTCTATTGTTTTCAATAACATTTCTTTTTGTTCTAATCTATATTGTTTCCCTAATCTATATTCTTTCCAATTTTGGAGACTAGTTTTTGTTGATCTTGCTATTAATTGATTAAGACATTATGTTATGGTACTGATTTTTGTTCTTTCTTCTTTTTGAATGTGGGTGTTTATTACTATAAATTGTCCTCTGAGGATTGTTTTTGCTGGGTTCCAAAAGTATTGGTATGTTGTGCTTATACTCTCATTTGATGAGCAAATTTTTGTGGTTTTTTTTATCTCAGTTTTATTTCTTTCATTACCTAGAAAGTTTCAAATAGAGTGTTACTGAATTTCCATGCATTTTCTTTAAACTTTCTTTGGTTCACTTTGAATTTTACTGGATTATAATCTAATAAGATTCTTTATAGTATTTAAAAGTTCTTCTTTTTACTGATTCTTGCTTTATGACTAAGGATCTGTTCTGGAGCATGTTTCATGTGTATTGGAAAAGAATACATATTATGTTCAGGTTGGGTAAAATAGTCTACTTATATCTAAGAAGTTGAATTGGTTGTGTTCTTAAATTCTATATCTTTGTTGAGTTTGTTTCTAACCTTCTGTCCTTCATCAACAGTAGTGTATTAAAGTTTGTAACTATTTTTGTGAGTTGTCTCTTTGTTTTCAGTTCTGGTGAACTTTGATTTATGTGCTTTGAGACTCTGGCTTTGGTTACATAGATATAGTTATGTCTTCTTGTTCAATTGATTCTTTAATAATTAATATTGTCCTTCCTTGTCTCTTAGGCTGCTTTTTCTCTTAAAAATTTATTTCATAAAAAATTCATATTTCCACTTTGGATTCTTGATTGTCTTGTCTTAATATACGTTTCCACTCTGTTTGCAACCTTGTGTATAGAGTGTGTAGACAGCATATTGGTAGATCAGTTTTTAATGTGCTCTACTACTCTTTTTCTTCTGAAAAGTGAATTTAATATATTCACATTCTGTATGATTATAGGAATGATTTTATTGTTTTAATTTTACTTTGCTTTTTTAAAAATATGCATAGTTCTTTGTTCCACATACTTTTTCTATGCTGAGTTAATTTTATGACTTTTCTTTAATTTTTTCCATTACTATTACTTGACTGTTTATTAAGTCTTTATTAATGAACATACAAAATCCAATAATTTGATCTCCAGTCTCATTTAAGTCATCAATCTGTACTTTCAGACTACCTCTTGTACTCATTAATTCCAACTTTAGCATTCCAGGAACCAATTACTATTAATACACCTTGATTGCATTTTTGGTCTATTTTGAACTTTAAAACTTGATTTAAACCCTCAATTTCCTCCTCTTTGCCTTTATCTCTTGATGTGTATGTTGTTGTTGAGTATTGTTGAGTAGGAACTGACCCATAGCTGATCCTCCAGCAGATTTTCAGAGGCAGTTAATCTCATGGGAAGAAATTGTCCAAGTATGTCAGAAATTATAAGGATGATACAGAATAGAACAGATCCAAATCTGGTGTTCATAGAAATCTATGAGATGTACTTGACTCAACTTAATGACACCTAACAACAACAAGTCCTCATGGTTATTTTTTTTTATTTGCAGAGATGTATGATAATTTTCTTTAAAGTTACCCTGCAGATTACTATTTTATTTTCCAGTTCAAAGCACTTCGTTCTTTCTTGAAATCAATTTACTCACTCTCCATTTTGGGAGATCTATAATTGCGCTATTTATTGTTTTTTAACTATGTAGTCTCCTTTATTGATTAATGTTTCTGGTTCCTTCTATTTAGTCTTCTAAGTTTATTTTATTTTGTAAATTCCTGTATCTGAGTTAATTTCTGAATTATATTATCAATAGGTTAGTTTCAGGTTGTTATTGGGTTCTGTAAAAAGCTCTCCTTTCAATATTTCTTATAAATTTGGTCTGATTTTACAAATGTCCTTACTGTCTCTTTACCTGGAAATATCCTAATTTTGTCATTAAATAGTAGGAAAATCTTATTTAGTATGTAATTCTTGGCTGTACAGATTCTCTTGATATTCCTCTGCATTTAGATAATCTCAAACGGTTTCTCAAAAGTATAGTTAGTAGCCAATTGAAGCTTTGTCCCAAAATTCCAAGACAACTACCAAAAATTCTTAAGAGCATCTTTATCTCCCACTGGCATTTCAAACACCATTAGATCAGTTAGATCATGTGAATGAAGTGTCAGAGTGACCTACAAATTTGTATGAACCTATTGGAGAATCTTCTCTTGTTCTGAGCTCTAGTCAAAATAAAAACTGAGTCACTTGATAAATTAGCTAGAGTACCACACTCAAAGAAGGAATATGTTATCTTTGAAATCAGACAGACCTCACCAAGTATTAACTTCCTTTTCAATTATGGTGGGAACTCAAGAAGAAATACATTTTTAAAGTAATATTATTAATAATAAAAAATACTTTAATTGCAATATTAACAAAAGTTTACAGAAAACTTGAATTTTCATCCATTCATTGTTGCACATTTTCCTCTCTCCCATTTGTACCCCTCCTTCATTACCTTTCTTTTAAAAAAAGTAATAATCATTCATTGTTGCACAATATCTTTCCTCCCTTCTTTCCCCTCTCCCAGCCCACTTTGCAATGACCTTTTATTGTGCACTGTTGGCATACATATTACGTCTAATCATATATTCCTTTTAAACAGTGCTTTCCTTCATCTGTTCCAATGCACTCTTCATTATCTGTCCTTATTCTCCTCCCAAACGCCCATTTTCGTTCTGCTTTATAACACTGCTGTAATGCAACTTTTATCCTTGGTAATTGAAATCTTTCACTCAGCATAATGTTTTCTAGGGTTACCCATGTTTTTAATGTTTTACAAGTTCATTGTTCTTCAATATTACATAGTACTTGGTTGCGTGACTATATCATAGTTTTTTATCCATTCATGTGTTGACGGGCACTTGGATTGTTTCCATCTCTTTACAATTGTGAATAACACAGCAATAAACATGAGTGTGCATATATCCATTTGAATGGTGGTTCTAATCTGTTTAGGATATATTCCCAGTAGTGGAATTACTGGGTTCAATGGTATTTCTGTTTCCTATTTTTTAGAAAGCACCAGACCATAGTAGTTGCACCGTTTTACAACTCCCACCAGCAATGAGTGTTCCAATCTCTCCAGAATTTTCCCAACATTTATTTGTTGCTGCTCTGTTGGACTTTGCTATTGTTGCTGGTGTAAGATGATATCTCATAGTTGTTTTTATTTGTATTTTTCTGATAGCTAAGCTTCATGTGTTTGTTTGCCATCTGAATGTCTTCTTTGGTCAAATGTCTATTTAATATCTTGTGCCATTTTGCAGTTGGGTTGTTTACCTTTTTCTTGTTGAGGTGCTGGAGTATTCTACATATTTTAAATATCAGTCCCTTAACAAATATGCCATTACCAAATTTTTTGTCCAGTCTGTGAATTTCCTTTTTTACCATTAAATAAGTCTTTTTTATGTGCAAAGGTATTTGATTCTTAGAAGGTCCCATTCATCTGTTTTGTTCTCCCTTGGTTGTAGGTTTTTCCAAGATGTTTAAAAGACTGTCAGACTGTGGAGTAGGGCTTCTCGAGTTCTTCCAAGCTTTACTCTTAGGTCCTTGATTCCCCTTGAATTGGTTTTTGTGTATGGAATGAGGTGTGGGTCTTGCTTGAGTTTTCTTTTGATGGTTTTCCAATTTTGCCAACACCATTTCTTTAAAAACCTTTGGTTTTTCTGCTTAACCGATTTTGTTACCTTGTCAAACATTAGTTCACTATAAGTAGATAAGCTGATTTCTGGGTTCTAAAGTCTATCCCATTGATCTATGTTTCTGTCACTCTACCATTACCATGCTGTCTTGACTACAATGGCTGTGTAGCAGGATTTGAAATCAGGGAGTGTGATGTCCCTACTTTGTTTCTCTTTTTAGAGAGGGCTTTTCTTATTTGGAGTCTCTTTCCATTCCAGATAAACTTTGAAATTGCTTTTTCTATCTTATTTAAGAATGGAATTGGTATCTATAATGGGATTGGATTGAATTTGTAGATTGCCTTTGGTCATTTTCACAGTACTGAGTGTTCCTATACAGGAGCATGGCATATTCTTCCATTTCTCCTGGTCTCTTTATTTCTTATAGTAATGGTTTGTAATTTTCTTTGTATAGGTCTTTTGTGTCTCTACTTAGATTTACTCCAAATTATTTAATCTTGTGAAAAGCTATTGTGATGGCTATTGCTTTTCTGTATTCTCTTTGTCACTGAAAGAAATATAACTGGTTTCTGTATGTTGATCTTGTATCCTATATCCTGAATTGGTTGACTTTGTCCAATAGTTTTCTCACTGACACTTTAGGATATTCTAAATGTACTGTCATATAATTTGCATATAGTTGTT
>NW_006399870.1:7729098-7730762 GCF_000299155.1 Elephantulus edwardii
CCAGTGGTGAGAATCTTTGTCTTCTTGACATTGAGCCTTAGTCCATATTGAAGGCTGCAGTCCTTGACCCGCTGCAGCAAGCTCTTAGGTCTTCCTCAGTTTTAGCAAGGAGGATTGTGTTGTCTGCATAACGCAGATTGTTGATAGATCTTCCACCAATGCTGATGCTGCATTTCTCCTCATAGAGCCAAGCCTCCCAGATGATCTGTTCTGTATACAGGTTGAAAAGGTATGGAGACAGTACACATCCTTGGCATAAGCCATTCCCAATTTTGAACCATGCAGTGTTTCCTTGCTCTGTTCCGATGACTGCCTCTTGGTTCAAGTATAGGTTTCGCGTTAGCACGATCAAGTGTTCTGGTATTCGACTTCTTCTCAGAGTCAGCCACGGTTTGTTATGTTCCACACAGTCAAACCCCTTTTCATAATCAATGAAGCACAGATTGACATTCCTCTGGTTTTCCTTGCTTTTAGCCAAGATCCATCTAACATTATCTACAATATCCCTAATACCATGACCCCTTCTAAACCCAGACTGGAATTCTGGCAGTTCTCTGCTGATGTGCTATTCCAGTAGTTTTTAGATAATCTTCAGTAGAATCTTCCTTGCATGTGAAATCAATGATATTGTTCTCTAGTTTCCAAACTCTATTGGGTCATCATTCTTTGGAATGGGAACAAATATAGGTCTTGACCAGGTGGTTGCTCTCCAGATTTCTTGACACAACTTGGTGAGCAAGTCCAGGGCAGCATCTGTTACCTGAAATTTGTCAATTGGTATACCATCTATTCCTGGAGACTTATTTTTTGCTATTTCCTTCAAAGCAGCTTGAACTTCTTCCTTCATCACCACAGGTTCTTTCTCATATGTTGTTTAATTAAATTCTTCTGTGTCTGCCAATTCTTTTTGATACAATGACTCAGTATATTCTTTCCATCTTCTTTTAATACTTCCTGGATCATTTAATATTCTGCCTAAAGCATCCTTGATTATAGCAACTTGAGGTTTGAATTTGTTGTTCTTCAGTTCCTTGAGCCTAAAAAATGCTGAGCAAGTTCTGCCCTTTTGATTTTCTGACTCCAGCTCCTTCCACATTTTGTTGTAATATTTTATTTTGTCATCCTGTGCTGCCTTTTGAAATCTTCTGTTAAGCTTTTTAGTGTCTTGAATTCTTCCTGTGCTTTGGCTTCTCTTAGCTCCAGTGCAATATTCACAGTTTCTTCTGACATCCATTTTGGTATTTTCTTCCTCTTCTGTCTCTGTAATGAATGTTTGCACTCTTCTTGGATGATACCCTTGATATCCTCCCATGACTCATCTGGTCTTCGCTCATTCGTGTTCAAGGCATCAAACCTGTTCCTGAGATGGTTCTGAAATTCAGGTGGGATAATCTCAAAGTTATATTTTGGTTCCCGTGGATTCCGTTTAATTTTCCTCAGCATCAGCTTGAACTTGTATATGAGTAGTTGGTGGTCTGTTCCACAATCAGATCCTAGGCCTACTTTTCACAGCCGATATTGGGCTTCTCCAGTGGTACTTTCTTTAGATGTAATCAGTCTGATTCCTATGCATACGATCAGGTGAGATACATTTGTATAACCTATAGAAGATTTCAAAAGGCAGCACGGGATGACAAAGCAAAATATTACAATGAAATGTGCAA
>NW_006399870.1:7733471-7771876 GCF_000299155.1 Elephantulus edwardii
CCAAAATCTCTGTAGATGTTCACTGAAATGAAAAATAAACAACCTAAATTTTAAAAAAAGTGTTTGAGATGAATAAGTCATTGATTGTGCAAAATTCAATCTTTCTATCTCCAGCTCCATTTCTGTCACCGCATCCATATTTTCTGACTACTGATTCTTCTTCCCTGTTTCCAACTTTTGCATTCCAGTCATCCATTATTCTCAAGGCATCTTGACTGCATGTTTGATTGATCTCCGTCTGTAAAAGTTTGTAGAAATCTTCTATTTCCTCTTCCTTGGCTCTGGTTGTTGGTGCATATATCTGAATGATAGTGGTATTCACTGGACTTCCTTGTATGTGTATGGATATTATTCTGGCACTCACAATATTGTACTTCAAGACAGATCTAGAAATTATTTTTCTAACTATGAAAGCAACCCCGTTTTTTCCTCACCTTTTCATTTCTGAAGTAGTATATCATATGATCATCCGACTCAAAATGCCCCATGTCCGTCCATCTCATCTTACCAATGCCTCCTAGTATGTCAATATTTATGCATTCCATTTCCTCCTTGACAATATCTAATTTTCCTACATTCATTGTTCTCACAGGTTATGTTCTAATTGCTAGTGTCTGCTAACAACTGTTCCTCTTCCTTTGTATTTCCATGCTCAGTTGCCCTTTCTGTCATTCTACGAGTGTTCTGTTGTACACAGGGTTTTCAGAGGTCTGCTGTTTTGGAAGTGGATGGCCAATCCTTCTTCCTAGTGTGTCTTAATCTGAATGTTCAGATTTAGAGAACTATCCAACAGATAAGAATTTTACAGAAAAAGTGAAAATATATCTCTTATTGTGGAATTAACCATTAGTTTTGGTGTTGTCCCTGTCCTTAGCACAAGTGTCTTGACCCGATAATTTCTTTGTTCCACCATTCATCAAGATACCCCTCCACTTCTACCCACTGCCTTCAAAATCTATCTTCCAGTGTCCTGCCCTTGATTTGATAGCTTATATCTAAAGCTTCCTTGGCTTTTATAGAGATAGTTTTAACTCCTCTTTGCCAAATTGGATATCCCTTATTTCCTTATTTCATCTTATTACTATTGCTAAGACTTCCAAAGCAATGTTAAATAGGACAGGTGATAATAGGAATCCTTATCTAGTTTCTGTTCTCAAAGGGAATGCCTTTAATCTCTCTCTATTGAGAATGTTGTTGGTTCTTGGCTTTTAATTTATACTTTTCCTTATGTTGAGGAAATTTCCCTTTATTCCTATTTTGTCTAGTGTTTTAATTAGGAAATGGTATTATATTTTTGCAAAGGCCTTTGCTGTATCAATTGGTAGGATCATGTGGTTCTTGTTTTTTGCTTTGTTAGTGTGATAAATTACATCGATTGGGTTAGGTTTGTTTTGGTTTTTGTTTGTTTGTTTTTTTTATATTGAAGCATCTTTGCATACCTGTTATAAATCCCACTTGGTCATGATGAATTCTTTTTTTTCCATACTCTGTTGTTTTCTATTGGCTAGGATTTCATGGAGGATTTTTGCATCTTTCTTCGTGAGAGATATTGGTCTGTAGTCTTCTATTTTGGTGGTGTCTTTACACTACTTTGGTACAAAGGCTACGGTTGCCTCATAGAAGGAGTCTGGGAGAATTACATCTTTTTCTATTTTCTGAAATACTTTATGTAGAATTGGTAGCAATTCTTCTCTAAATGTTTAATATAATTCACTGGTGCAACTATCTAGTCTAGGACTTTTGTTGTGGATGTAAATTGTTTATAATCTATTGAATTTCTTCTTTTGTAAAGGATCCTAGACTAGATAGTTGCACCAGTGAATTATATTAAACATTTAGAGAAGAATTGCCTCCAATTCTAATTTATTTTAGAGGTTGATAAGTTTTCTTGCTGTTTGTTTTTTTTTTTCAACTTCTTGGAGGTTTTGGATTAAAGAATCAATTATCCTTTTTTCCCCTTCCTTTGAAGTATTTTTTTGAAGTATTTGCTTATTGCTATAAACTGATCTATAACTACTGCTTTGGTTATTTCCCAGAGGTTTTGATAAATTACGTTTTCATTGCCATTTTAAGAAGGAATACTTTAAAAGGAATATCCTAACATATCTGACAAAATTTGGCACCTAGAAATTTTCTTTAGATGGAAGGAATCTCAATTTTTGTTAGGTTAATTTCCCAAGGATAAGAAAGATTAATATTTGTTATTTAAAGGGTTGCTATAAATTATAGTAAGTTTGATGGCATCAAACAACAACAAATCTAGAACATATTTTTCTGATATTATCAATTTTCATACAAAAACAATTGATACCAGAAAGATGTTTCTTGTGGTTTTTTTGATTGTGCAAAGATGTTTGACCACGTGTTTCACAACAAATTATTACTAATATTGAGAAGAATGGAAATCCTGAGATAATTAATTATGTTCTTGTGTAATTTACATGTAGTCCAGAAAGCAGTTATCCAAACAAAACACTGAGACATTGCATAATTTAAAATCAGGAAATGTGTGTATCAAGATTGTATCATTTCTCCACATATATTTAATCTGTATGCTGAGCAAACCATTTAAGAAGCTGAACTATATGAAGAAGAATGTGGCAATAGAATTGGGAAAAAGATTCACAACAATCTGTATTTGTAGGTGACATGACCTTACTTGCAAGAAGTGAAGAATATGTGAAGCAACTACTGTAGAAGATCAAAGACTACAGCCCTCAATGTGGAATCCATCTGAACATTAAGAAAATAACATTTTTCACCACTGCATCAATACACAGCATCATGATAGATGTAGAAAATATTGAAATTATCAGTTACTTCATTTTAGTGAGATTCACAATCAATACCCATGGTGAAAGCAGCCAAGAAATCAAAAGACATATTGAGTCAGGGAAATCTACCCTTAAGGATGATTTACTCTAAAAAACAACGATGTCATTTTAAAGACTATGGTGTACATGATCAAATCCATGTTCATTGCGGTTGCTTTCTGTGAAGCTGAATGTTGGACAATGAATAAAGAAGACCAAAGAATAATTGATGTGGTTTAACTATGTTATTGATGAAGAGTAAGGGACTACCAAAGAATAAACAAGTCTTCTTTGAAGAAAATGAAGTCAGAGTGTTCCGTAGAGGTAAGAATAATGACATTTAATCTCAGTTACTTTGGTATATTTTCAGGAAAAAGAACCAGTTCTCAGAGAGGGACATGATGTAAGAAAAGATAGAGAGTCAAGTAGAAGACATTCAATAAAGTAGATTGACATAATGACAGCACAAGTGCTTGGGCATGATAGAAAAATCATGAAGACTGTGAAGGATAGGACAAGATTCAGTTCACAGTGCAATTACATTATACTGGGAAATGAAGAGAGCCAACAACAGAAATGGATTGACAGAGGCTCATTAACAGTAGGATTCTGTATATCATGAAGATGGTGCATGATAGAGGAAGTTCCAAATATCTTGTTCATGGGGTGTTATCAGCTGTAGTTGATAGCACCTAACAATAACAACTAGCTCCAGCACACAAATGTCTTACCAATAACTCCAGAGTCATTGATTCTTCTTCCTTACTACATCTGAACAGCAGAATAGCATCACCAACAAACTTTGTGATATTTTGTGTTAAGGAAAAGTGGTTAAAACCTCTGTGGATTAAGTTATTACATAATATTTACTTCACTTTGTGTTGTCAAGTCAGAATTGACTCTTAGTTAACTCTTCAGTAGGTTTTCAGAGGCTGTTAATTGCATGGGAGGAGCTTATCCATCTTTCCCCCATGAAGTAGCTGATGGATTCAAACCACCTGCCTTTAAGTTGTCCATGCAACTCCTTATCTACTAGGCCACCAGAGCTCCCTATAGCCCTGTATTAGAGAGTTGAAATACACATGAGAGAGGACAGTGGAAGAGTATTTCTGACTTTGCCAGATGAAAAGAAACTGCTTCTTTCACAACCAAAACTGGGGGAAAAAAAGGTTTTAAATTAATAACTACAGACCAGTTATAAAGGGATGTACTAATTTGTCCAACTAATGAGGTCATGTTTGTTATAGTAACTGAAATTACAATCATTAACTGATTAAGTTTACAATAACCTTTTACATTATTATTTTCCCTTGCACAGGCCAAATATGGGAGTTACAAAAGGGTGTGATGGAAGTCACCACAATTTCATTCTTTAAGATATTTATGATGTTATTAATGTCTGTAACTCCTCTAGGAGAAAGTTGAACAATACAAATTTTTGGCAATTTAATGGGTAATGAAGTCCTTCATTAAGAGGTGGTGGCCTCTCCTTCATACAAGGAGCTGAGAACCTGTAAACTAACTCAAGTATGGGATTGATTAACTGGCCCTGATTCACTATTCTGGGAATCTAGGTTAGACTAATAATTACCTGCCGTACATTTCTTCCAATTGTATGTTGCTGTTGTTGTTGTTGTTGTTATGTGCCCTCGAGTTGCTTGCGACTCATAGCAACCATATGTACAACAGCCCTAAAACCCTGCTCTGTCCTGTGCCAATCGCACTATCACCAATACACCCATCCGGATTACCCCAGTCACTAAATCAATTCACCTCTTAGAGGGTCTTACCTTCCTGCCCTGTCCCTCCACCCTCCCAAGCACAACGTCCCTCTCCAAGAACTGGTCCCTTCTTGTAATATGTCCAAAGTATGTTAGATGAAGCCTCAGAATCCTCGATCCAAGAAGCACCCCGGTTTAATCCTCTCTAGGCTAAACCTGTTTGTTTTCTTAGCTGTCCATGATACATTAAATATTCTTTTCCACAACTCAAAGCCATCAATTCTCCTTCCATCCTCCATAGTCATTGTCCAACTCTGTAATGCATAGAAAGTGATTGCAAAGAGCATGGCTTGTGTCAGGCACACCTTAGTCTCCAGAGTAACACTATTGCTCTTCAGTACTTTGGAGAGGTCCCTAACAGCAATATGTCTTTTAATTTCCTGTTGCTGATGCCAAGAGTGTTGACTGTGGAAACAAGCAAACTAAAGCTGTTTACAATCACAATCTTTTCACCATCCATCTTGATGCTGCCAATTGGCCCAGTGGTAAGAATCTTTGTTTTCTTGACATTGAGTTTTAATCCATATTGAAGGCTGCAGTCCTTGACTCTCTTGAGCAAGTGCTTCAGGTCCTCCTCAGTTTCAGCAAACAAAGTTGTGTCATCTTTGTAACACAGATTGTTGATGGATTTTCAGCCAAACCTGATGTCACACTTCTCCTCATAGAGCCCAGCTTCTTGGATAATCTCTTCTGTATATAGGTTGAAAAAGTATGGAGATGGGACACATACTTGGCATACACCCTTCCCAATTCTGAACCATGTAGTGTCTCCTTGCTCTATTCTGATGACTGCCTCCTGGTCTAAGTATAGGTTTCCCATTAGCATGATCAAGTGTTCTGGGATTCCCATTCTTCTCAGAGTCAGCCATAGTTTGTTATGATCCACACAGTCCAACGTCTTTGCATAATCAGTGAAACACAGATAGACATTCCTCTTTTCAGCTAAGATCTATCTAACATTAGCTACAATATCCCTAGTACCACAACCCCTTCTAAACCCAGCCTGGACTTCTGACAGTTCCCTGCTGATGTGCTGTTCCAGTCGTTTTTGGATAATCTTCAACAGAATCTTTCTTGCATCTGAAATCAATGATATTGTTTTATAATTTCTACACTCTATCGAGTAAGTACATTCTTCAACCTGAGAATGGATTTAACCTCATAAATGGATTCTGCTATGCACATTTCCTTAAGTCTTTGGATACCTTCTTATATAATAAGGTACTCAATTTACTGTAAGGCAACATATAATCTATGCTTCAGTTAACCAACCAAATAAACTATTACATCCAGCTCTAACCTCTCAAGCTGATACATTGAGTAATGAATCTGTGCTTGGTGTGCTCATATCAATAACTTCAGAATGACTCAACTTTATACCCTTTGTATCATTATTTAATACTTATAATAGTCTTTCCCACACATATTCTCCAGGATTCTGTTTTGCACTTCAGGTTTGTATATTTTAGAATAATTGATTCTTTGATAGAGTTCTTACCTTTCATTCAAGACACTCAGTTTGATTTTTGGCAAGTAATACTCTTTAGTGGCCACCATATTCTGTCATGTGAGGCCTGTATGTCACTGTGATGCTGAATAGTTTTGATGTAGCTTCCAGGCTAAGATGGACCAGGACCAAGACCTTGTCATATGTCTACAAATATTAGTGAATTAAAGAGTGAACATAATTACTGTTGTTGTTATGTGCCATCAAGTTGAATATAAGTCTTAATGAATCTATAAACAGTTAAACTGAACCATTCCCTATTCTGTGTTCACTATCATCTTTTAAACACTAGAGCCCATTGCTAAATTAACAGTGTCAATCTATCTCATTGAAGGTCTCCTCTCTCCTCATCTTTCCAAGCAAGATGTTCTGCTCCAAGAAATAGCTTTGCCTAGCTACATGTCCACAGAGTGAAAGATAAAGCTTCACCATGATTATTATTATTTTCTATTATTAGTACAGCACTTGTCTGTCAGTGTGCTGTACTCATGTATCTTATGGAGTGCCCTAATGATGGAGTTTGTACTATCAGTGGGTCAGGTTCCAGAAGGGCCACCCATAGTGAAGAGACTGCAAAAGAGATCCTAGATTAAGACCGACTAGGAAGAAGGATTGGCGATCTGCTTCTAAAATGGTGGGCCTTCGAAAACCTTATTGACCACAGTAGTTCAATCCACAACTCACCATTCATCTAAATGGCCCCTCATTTTTGTTGTTCTGTGCATGTGTTTTTTTATAAGTCAAGGACTGACTCTGTGACAGCTAACAATAAGAACAATAAACAGACTGAAATGATATTTCAAGAAAATCACCAAGGAGACTCTGCAACTGTGATCATGCACAATGACTATAATTTAAGAGGTGCAGCTACTGAATTTTCTGTGTAACCACAGTCCTCTTTGTTAGGAGTGCCATCAAGTTGAAGTGTCAAATCAAGTTACTCATGTTATCCAGCAGAAACTGCAACTAAAATCTTTGAGAAAGACATCTATAGAAATACAACCTGGGTTCTAGTAATACGTGCTTTGTTTCAGGTGAAAACTCAGTGATGATGACAAAATTGGTATAAATAGGGAATTTAGGCACAAAACCAATTATATTACTTATATGCACACAATAAAGTCTTGTGTCTGGTGATAACAAGATATTTAAGAGACACAGCAGAATGATTATTTCTCTTTTCCAATACTGAGAGGAGATTTCTAGAATGTAGTCAGACTTAACAAGAGCTGAGCTTGGTAGAATTGTAGGCTGGAGGATTTTTGCTCCTGATCATTACTAGGATAAGGGAGGTCTGACAAAATCTTCATGGGTGAATACTGGAGACTAGGATCGTCCTTGACCTTGCTGGTTTCTCTGTCCCACCTTCTTTTCTTTCTTTAATGAAGAAATCCAATTCTTTGCCTTTTTTCTTTTTTTTTATTTCTCCTTAACCAATTTCCCGAACATGTTCTATCCTGGTATTTTCTCACTGAAAATTACAGAAAAAGTTAAAACTGGGTTAAGGAATTTCACTTGAAGAGCAATGTTGCGAAGGCGGAAGACAAGTTATTTGGATAGCCCTTCTCTGTCTTTCTTTAATGAATCTCATTCTGATTCTGTGAATATGATTTCTGCCATGTCTTTTGTCTGTCTGCATGTAAATGTAGGCCAGTCACTCCACCCATGGGCATATGCCACATCCTTTCCCAGATCTGAAGTCATTTATCTCTCTTATCCTTCTTGCTACTTTTATTTCCAGAGATATACCAACTGCATGGGAGGTCTGGCACCTCTCCTCTTGTTTCCTGCTGATGAACTGGCCATAGGGTGTCAGGGTACGGTTGGTCTTTCTAAAAATAAGATCTGTTTGGCACTTGAACTTTCATGCTTTCAGGAACTTTGCAAAGCTTTTCCTAGCTTAACATCAAGAAAATAGATTTTTACCTCTGAGCCAATTGGCAGCACCTTGATAGATGGAGAAGAGGTTGAGATTGTTGATAATTTCAGCCTCCTTAGGTCCAAAACCAACACTTCACACCAGTAATCGGGAAATCAAGAAACAAATTGCATTAGAAAAAATCTGTTGTCAAGACCTGTCCAGAGTCCTAAAGAGCAACAATGTCAGTCTAGAGACTAAGGTGTGTCCCATCCAGGTCATGGTCTTGACAAGTACTTATTATGAGAACTAGATAATTACTATGGGTGGCACAAAAAGAATCGATGGCTTTGAGTTGTGGTGCTGGAAAAGAGCACTGAATATATCGTGGACTGCCAAGAGAGCAACAGACTTGTCCTCGGAGCATGAAAACAAGTTGTTCCTTGGAGGCAAGGATTTTGAAGCTCCATCTAACATACTTAGAGCATGTGGCCAGGAGAAGACCATGATGTTTGGAGGGATGCAGGGATAGGGGGAGAGAAGACGACTCTGGATAATATGGATTGACACAATAACTGGTACATATCAACAACAACAGTTATAGATTATGAATCTTGACTGAAGTAAAAACTATACCTGAAGAACACCTGTAGTACTGTAAGAAATCCTCTTCGCAAAATGAAATGCATTTTTCAATTTCAACTTACTCAAAATTTCCTGATTTCACTGTGGGTCCATAGCACAACTCCATATGAACAGTAAACTTTACCACTGATCATACTATATTGTCTTGAGTGGTCTCTCTTTACAATCAGTGGATTTTTTTTGAGGCTATATTACTTACAGATTGGGTTTTCTCAGTAAGGAAGGATCCTGAGGAAATGCCTTCCATGTCTGCAGATGCTCCTGGGTTCTTTCCTGCCTTTCAATTGGTTTTCCTCCCTGTGAGCAGTTTTCATAAATTCCATATATTGGCTGTAAATAATATCCCAGGGAAAAGCATTATCAAAGATATTTCATTTGGCTGCAGCTATCTGGGACTTCTTGTCCTTGAAGAGTTTACTCATTTGAATGGGAGGTTTTCATTGTTGTATATTAAACAACTGTTCCATCTAGCTTGATGTTTAATCTGATTGCTATTCCAGACAAAGAATAGGAGAAGACTCTCTCTGAGAATTAAAGGGTGTGCAGAGGAAGTCCCTGATACTTTGGGGTAAAACCTTCATGAAGTCATTTCAGAACACAATGTGCACTCTTATTTGGTAGGTTTTGATTAAATTAAATAGAAACAACAGTGCCTCGATGTTGAAGTTGTGAGACAAATATAAATGACTTCCAACCATGTACTTTACTTCCCTGTGCCTTAATGATGCTTAGAGTTATAATGATGTGATCTTTGGGTTCTAGCTGAGGAGAGATCATTTACTGAGGACCAATTTCTGTTGCTGGAACCTCTTCTCTATTTATTGAAATTATGTGAAGCCCTTGCCCAGGTTCATGTTACTGTGACAAAGTTGCCATGGAAGGTGTATATATTCTTGGAGTCCTTGCTTCATCAGAAAAGAATAGGTTTTTGCTAATTAAAAGAAAAATACAAGTATAAAAGAGTGATGCTTATTTTTTCCTTATATGATGATTATCATAAAATATTAATAGAATTATTTATTATATAGCAATGCATCTTCACATAGAGCCTTTAACAGAAATTTAAGGGTTGAATAAGTCTAGTAGGAATAGGACAGGTGAGCCATGTCATCATCAAGAAGTATGCCCTTTTAAGATGGCAACTTTCTTAAAGGTCATACAGAAGTCACTCCATAGCATCAGAAATCTCTTAACACAGTGAAGGGTTGTTAAGAGGGAACACCAATAGGTGCCTAGGTTACTCATTTAGACTGTATATTGAGTCTTATACTACCTGCTGTAGCTGAACATTGGTTTTCTTGATCTGAATCCTCTTAAGGGAAATTATTTTAATTCAGTACATTATGTAACTGTGGCTGACTCTGGAAGGAATGGGAATCCCAGAACACTTGATTGTGCTTATGTGAAACCTATACTTGGGCCAGGAGGCAGTCGTCAGAACAGAGCAAGGAAACACTGCATAGTTCAAAATTGGGAAGGGTGTGCATCAAGGATGTGTCCTATCTCATTATCTTTTGAATCTATATGCAGAACAGATTATCCGGGAGGCTGGGTTCTATGAAAAGAAGTGTGGCATTAGGATTGGAGGTAGACTCATTAACGATCTATGTTATGCAGATGACACAACCCTGCTTGCTGAAACGGAGAAGAACCTGAAGCGCTTGTTGCAAAAGGTAGAGGACTTCAGCCTACAATATGGATTGAAGCTTAACATCAAGAAAACAAATATTCTCATCACTAGGTCTATTGGCAGCATCATGATAAAATAATGAAGAAATTGAGATTGTTGACAGCTTCAATTTGCTTGACTCTACAATCAACACTTTTGGTACCAGCAGCCAGGAAATTAAAAGATGAATTGAATTGGGAAAATCTGCTGTCAGAGACCTAACCAAAGTACTAAAGAGCAACGATGTCAATCTGAAGACTAAGGTGCACCTGATCCAGGCCATACTCTTTGTAATTACTTGCTATGCATCAGAAATACCATAGCATTACTTGCTATGGTATATTGAATATACCATAGACTGCAAGCAGAACAAACAATTTCATCCAGGAGAGGTTGATTCTGAAGTTCAGTCTGACATACTTTGAACATATTGCAAGGAGGGCCTAATCCTTGGAGAGGGATGTCATGCTTCATAGGGTGGAGGGACAGCACAGGAGAGGAAGACCCTGATGAGTTGGATTGATTCAATCATGGGAATAATAGGGATAGGTGTGTCAGAGACAATGAGATTAGCAAGGGATAGAGCAGGGTTTAGGGCAGTTGTACATAGGGTCGCTATGAGTCGCAGGTGATATGATGACACATAACAACAACAACAACAATAATATTATTTAAAGAGGGAAAGGAAAATAAGAAAGTTCATAATTTAAAGCATACTTAGCCGTCATGCAATTCAAATTTGAAACAGTAAAAAGTTTCCTTTTTATTTTTGAAACAGGTCATCCTTGATAAAAGATCAGAAGGTCCAATTATCATGTTAATAGAGGAAGTGACTAGATTGTAGGATAGTGGCACACTGCTACAGATAAAGGATTCATTAGAGTAGGAATCAGCCAGACAAACCTGAAGAGAGGCAGGTTGGAGGTAAAATTTAGACAAGTGGTGAAGAGATTGAGATTGTTAACAGCATTAGTTTACTTGGCTCTACAGTCAACACTCTTGGTACCAGCAGCCATAAAAGATGAATTGCATTGGGAAAGTCTGCTGTCAGAGACCTTTCAAAGGTACTGAGGAGCAATGATGTCAGACTGGAGACTAAGGTGTGTTGCCATCACTTGCTAAGCTTCAGAGAGCTGGACAACGACTAGGGATGATAGAAGGAGAGTTATGCCTTTGAACTTTGGTGCTGGAGAAGAGTATTGAATATACCATAGACTGCTAGGATAACAAACAAGTTCATTATGGAGTGAGTAAAGCCAGGCTGCTCCTTGGAGGCAAAGATTCTGAAGCTTCGTCTCACATAATTTGAACATGTTGCAAGGAGAGACCAGTCCTTGGAGAGGGACGTCATGCTTGGTAGGGTAGAGGGACAGCACAGGAGAGAAAGAACCTCAATGAAATGAATTGATTCAGTCACTGGGGTAATGCGGATAGGAGTGTCAGAGACAATGAGATTGGCAAGGGATAGAGCAAAGTTTAGGGCTGTTGTACATAGGGTCACTATGAGTCGAAAGTGACTTGATGGCACCTAACAACAACAACAACAACAACTAACAAGACAGGGGAGGAAATTGTTCATGTCTGTTAAAATTTAAAGAGTTATAAAGACCAAAAAATAACCTTAGACATACTGCCTCAGCTCTGACATGAATGGTAAAGGAGTCCCCTCTTCCAGAAGCCTAATTATTTTAGGCAAATGAGTAATATCAAGAACAATGGACTCGAATCACCCACATCATGACATCATCCCATTAGCTCAAGTTCAGAACATGTCATTATGCAAAACCAGCCATTATCTCAATGCATATTGCTGTTACTGAACACAAGAGCTTTTTTTCATAGTCAATTGACAATAGGACAGATGGGCTGTAATATTCAAAATACTTTATTGCAGATCTATGAGAGCAGTGAGATTCAACTCCAAACCTACTCCTAAGAGAAGTCAATGACTTTTATATTTGGGTTAGATGTTACAATTACTTATAAACAAATAGCTTGTGGTCTAGTTTACATATGATTGAGAAAAACATCTTCAAAAAGATAAATACTAATCCAATTGCATATAACTTTAGAAAAATATCTTCAAAGAGATAAACACTAATTGAATTACATGCAACTGAGGAAAATATCTTTAAAGAGATAAAAGCTGATTCAATTATGCATAACTGTAAAAAATCTTCAAAGAGGTAAGTACTAATCCACAAAATAATTACATACAACTAAGAAAAGCCGTTTCAAAGAGGTGAATATTAAACCAGGAAAGATGTATTTTCTTTCCTGGTAAATAAAGAATTTGAAGTACTTTACATGACTAAACAAAGAAAAATAGAGTTCTAGAGCAACCAACCAGTTTTGCAGTGGGAAGGTGACTGTTGTCAGTTTCTCAAACATACCACATGTTTGAACAATCCAAAATTCTCATTACCACTCCATCATTGTGATCCAACATCTTTCTCTATTTCTTTACTTGGGGATTATCCCATCTGATAAAGGCTCTCTCTAAATTAAGGCCTACTTTGTTTACATTAGTGATTCACATCTACCTGGATTTGTTGTTATTGTTATTATGTGCCATGAAGTTGCCTGTGACTCATAGCAATCCTATGGACAACAGCCCTAAACTCTGCTCTATTCTGTGGCAGTTTTATTGTCTCTGACTCAGCTACCCCATTACCCCAGTCACTGAATCAATCCATCTCATCAAGGATCTTCCTCTCTTGCGCTGTCCCTCCACATTCCCAAGCATGACATCCCTCTCCAAGGACTGGTTCTACTTTACAATATGTCTAAAGTATGTCAGACGAAGCTTCAGAGTCCTTGTCTCCAAGGAGCGGCCTGGTTTCACCCTCTCCAGATGAACCTGTTTGTTTTCTTAGCAGTTCATGGTGTATTCAATACTCTTCTCCAAAACCACAGCTCAAAGGCATCAATTCTCCTTCTATCATCCCTAGTCATTGTTCAGCTTTCTGATGCATAGCAAGCAATTGTAAAGACTATGTGGCATCCTAAATAACATGCCTCCAGAAACTCTGTGATCTTTGCTATATGTTGATAGTTGTGAGGAACTTTGGGCCTTTTGTTTATAGGGTCACTAAGAGCCATGCTTGACTAGAAGGCAATGAAAAATAGCAACAGCATGGCCTGAATCAAAATCACCTTAGTCTCCAAACTAATGTAGTTGCTCTTTGGTACTTTGGAGAGGTCTCTGACAGAAGACTTTCCCAATGCAATTCATCTTTTCATTTCCTGGCTGCTGGTACCAGGAGTGTTGACTGTGGAGCCAAACAAACTAAAGTTGTTAATAATCTCAATCTGTTCACCATCAATTGTGATGCTGCCAATTGGCCCAGTGGTGAGAATCTTTGCTTTCTTGATGTTGAGCTTCAATCCATATTGAAGGCTGCAATCCTTGACCTTCTGCAGCAAGGTAATTGTCTTCTATTTCTCATCCACTTGTGAAATTAAAAACAAACAATCAAACAAAACCACCAAAACAAAGCCCTCCTTTTCTTTTACCTTCTCCCTGTTTGCAGACATCTTGCATCTTAGCAAGACTAGTTAGTTACCCTAAGGTCACTCATATCAAAGAAAACTTGAAAGCAAGATGTGTGAACATATTTATGGAAGATGAAACTTATTTTGTATTTTTCAACTAACTTGTATACATCTCAAAAGAGATGTAGTCATTTAGTGTGTGAACATCGTTGCTTGTATTCCCCTGGATCCCATTGCCTTATTTATCTTTATTCCTTTTTATTTGCTGTTGTTATTGTGTGACTTTGGGTCAGAACCAACCTTAGGTGACCCTCCAGGGACAGTTATTCCCTATGGAGATTGCCCATCCCTCTTCCTCAAAACAACTGGTGGATTTGAACAGCGTGCCTTCTAGATTGCAGGACAGCAAATGTCGTGATTATGCTTTTCTCTACTAAGATTCTTTGCTGGACTGTCAAAAAAAATCAAATCTGTCCTGGGAGAAATACAAAGATGATGAAACGTCATCCATTTACTTTGGCAAGGTTGTCAGGAGGAGCTAATCATTAGAAAGGGACATCATGCTTGAGAAAGTGCAAGGTCAGAAAAGTAAAGGGAATGAGATATATTGACATAGTTATTGGAGCAATGATTTTAAATGCAGAGATTTGAGGATGGTCCAGCATGGGGCAGTATTTTGTTCTGTTGGTGGGGTTTTTTTGTTTGTTTGTTTGTTTTTTGCTTTTTTAATTTTATTTGTTTGCTTTTAGGAGGATTGGTGGGGGCTTTTTCCTTGTATTTTGTAAGAAAGTTACTGTGAATCAGAGTAAACTTGATAATTCTGACAACAATTTATAGATCAGTAATAAAGAAGTTACATATAAATATATGTAAGATAATTATGTCAGAAAATAAAGAAGTATCATTTGCACCCTCAACTTTTAGTAAACTTTTCAGATTACCTAGTTATGAACTTTGGAAATAGGATGAGCAATGCCTAGAAGAGTTTAAATCTGTAAATCAGACTCTCTGAGCCACGTTTAATAGTATAAAACTCAAACTCATTGCCACTGTGTGGGAAGCAAATCACAGCTGATTTCTGTGTATTACTGAGCTGTAAATCACAGGAGATTGCTCATCTTTTTTTTAATGTCTAGCTAATAGATTCCAACTGCCAGAGAAGAGCAGCCTTGCGTTAGTAACACAACTCCTTAGGTACTACACCCCCAGAACTTCCCTGTTTAATTAAATAGAGCATTATTAATGAAATTTGAGAGATATTATAAATTTTTGTAGTACCTGAGTCCCTTTACTCTTGACCCAGAAACCCCTTTGTCACAGAGCTGCCTAGAGAGGGAAAGAGAATGTTTTCCATACAGCACTCTGCAATAAGCATAGATTCTTCCAGGTTTTTGTGTCAGTTTACAAAACGAAAACATTAAAATACTACACTCACAAATACGCTTTCAACTCTACCATTGTATATATTCTTATAAACAACACAAATGATGTTTCTAAATAATAAAACAAAGTATAATTAGGAATGAAATGATTTATACAGACAGTTTGTGCTGTGAATACGTTGGGGGTTTTTGGTTTCTGTTGCTGTTTGTTTGGATTTTTTTAACTTGACTAATGTGACATTATTTTAAAGGAAAAGAAAATTTCAGCATTTTATTTTCAGAATTACCCTGCTCTAAATTAGGTCACAGGATCAGTAGAGGGAGGATTGGGAGAATCCAGAGCACCTCTTGAAGATAGAAACTCTCAGCTTTCTTTGTCACTCCATTGAAGGGAGAAGGGAGGTAACAGCAGCACATTTGCAGCTGAAGACAACCTATCTTCTCTCCAGTAAGTGCTTGCAGAACAAGTCTTCAGGCCTGTGGATGAGGCTGTTATCAGCCCAGGGCAGGCTGAGAAATAATCTCCAACCAGCACTAACAATGGGTGCTGTACCTCAAACCAGGTAATGAGGAGTCTTTAAACTGCATCAGCATGAGATTATTATCCTTCAGTTTTATATTTTCCAGCTCTGTGCGTCTTATCTTTTCCTTCTTTTTGCTTTTCTGTGGAGGCCCCGACTCATTGAAGGAAAAAGTATTAGGTGACCTTTTCCTTTCCTTACTTTTTTCAAATTTGAAGCCACTGCATTATAATAAGCGTCTCTAAGAACACACACATGTGAATACATACTTTAAAAGTATTTCGTTCAGTTTCCTTTGTTCAACATCTGATATAGAATATACTCAAGTATGTCTTCTGTTCACTAATGTTGCTGACTGCAGGTGGAGTGCAAACTCTGTTACCTAGCTCTGACTCAGTGAGTCTCCATCAGATTTTAGAGATATACTTTTTAAAATTATTTTTCATTTTTAATTGTAATTTTAGTTAAAGTTTTCAAAATGTGTAAATCATCATTTTTACATTGTCACACATTTCCCTCTCTCCCCTCAATTAACTTTTTAATGCACTTCTTGTTCCAGATTGTTAATTGCCATACATATAATACATAATCATCCTTCCTTTCAAATAGTCCTTCCCATCACCTTTTTCAGTGTAGTGTTCATTTTCTATCCATTCTTTTCCTGCTCTTCCCCTCCTCTGTGTCTATACTATTTTTCTAATAACAGATGTCTAATGCCGTATCTGTCCTTTTGAGAGATAATGCTTTCCAGACTCATCCATGCTGTGTAGTGTTTTACAAATTCAGGGTTTTTCAGTGCTTCATAATTTTCTTTTGTATGAATATACTAGTCTTTCTATCAATTCATTCATTGCTGAGAAGCTTTGTGTAAATCTTTATGGAAAGAGACTTTCTTCCCATAGTCTTTCTTCCTCGCAGTCTCTGGTGGCTTCTAACTGCCACCAGCTACCATGCAGTAGCTTTGTGTCCCTCACTTGACTAAAGAATTAAGTCAGGTGGGAGAGTTTGAAGTGATTGTGCTCAAGCTACTGAAGTAGTGGAATGTGCAGTGATTTTGATAGCCCTTGGGAGAGCCAGTAATAGGGCACAGCATAGAACTCTTGTTGTCAAATGTCATTGAGTGGACTACAACCCATAGAGAGACTATGAACCACAGACCTAAACTCTGTTCTATCCTGCACCATCCTTATCATCCTTAAAATATTTAAGTTCTATGTATCAATTCAATGTTGAGAGTTTTCCTTTCCTTCACTGACTTTCCATGTTATCTCTTTCCAAGGAATAAGCTCTCCTAAAAACATATCCAAAATATCTGAGATGAAACGTAATCATCTTTTTTACATTTGTTTATTAACTTAAATCAACGTTTACAGAGACTTATGAATTCCAATCATTCATTGTTGTACTTTTCTCCCTGCCCACCCCATCCCCCCAATTCACTCTTCTCTTTGAAAAGAAAAAGAACAACTCATTTATTGTTATAAAATCCCTCCCCCCAAGTCCACTTCACTATGCAGCCTTCACTCTGGAATTCGGTAATGACAAGAATGCCCATTCATAGATCCCTTTTAAACAGTTCTCTCCCTTATTTGTTTCAATGCAATATACATTATTCCTCCGCTCCTTTTCTGTCTTCCATCAACCCTGATGTCAGTCTCATTTTACAACAGTGACCCTTTGCAACATTTGTTCTTTTGTGACTCACATATTTCACTCAGCATAATGTCCTCCGGGGTCATCCATTTTGAATAATATTTCATGTGTTCTTTGTTTTTCAATGCAGCATAGTATTCCATTGTGTGAATATATTGGAGCTTCTCTATCCATTTGTTTGTCGATGGGCACTTGGGTTGTTTTCAGCTCTTTGCTTTTGTGAACAAAGCTGTAGTAAACATGGGTGTGCATATATCTGCTTGGGTGGCAGTTATGGTTTCCTTAGGGTAAATTCTCAGTAGTGGAATTGCTGGGTTGAATGGTATTTTTATTTGCAACTTTTTGAGAAAGAGCCATACAAACTTACACAGTGGTTGCACCATTTTACACTCCCACCAACAGTGAATAAGGGTTCCAGTTTCTACATAACCTTGCCAGCATTTGATGTTTGCTGTTCTGTTAAATTTTGCTATTCTTACTGTGGTGAGATAATATCTCATAGTTGTTTAGATTTGCATCTCTCTTAGAGCTAGGGGCTTTGAATATTTCTTCATGTGTTTTTTTGCCATCTGAATATCTTCTTTGGTAGTGTTTGTTCATATCCTATGCCCATTTTTCAAATGGGTTATTTACTTTTATCTTGTTGTGGAGCTCTATTATTTTATAAATTCTAGATATAAGTTCCTTGTCTGACATGTCATTACCAAATATTTTCCCCCAATCTTTGGCTTCCCTTTTTACCCTGTTGGAAAAGGTTTTGGATGTACATAGGGATTTAATACTTAGAAGGTTGATTCATCTCTTTTACCCTCTCCTGGATGCTTGGAAGAATGTTTATATTGTGGATCAGGACTTTTAGAATTCTTCCAAACTTTTCTTCAATGAAGTTTATATTCCTTGATTTTAGTCCTAGGTCCATAATACACTCTGAATTAGTTTTTGTGTATGGAATGAAGTGTGGCTCTTGCTTAGATTTCTGCAGAGAGTTTTCCAACTTTGCCAGCACCATTTGTTAAAAAGGCTGTCTTTTCCCCACTTTACTGATTTCATCTCCTTGTCAAAAATCCATTGACCATAGATAGATGGGTTGATTTCTGGATTCTCAATTCCATTCTATTGATCTATGTGTCTGTCATTGTACCAGTACCATCCTGTCTTGACCACCACAGCATTGTAGTAGGATTTGAAATCAGAAAGTGAGATGACTCCTACCTTGTTTCTCTTTTAAAGGAGTGCTTTGCTTATCCAATTTCTTTTGGAATGGAAAGAGGTTCAGAATAAGCAAAGCACTCCTTAAAAAGAGAAACAAGGTAGGAATCATCTCACTTTCTGATTTCAAATCCTATTACACTGCTGTGGTGGTCAAGACAGGTTGGTACTGGTACAATTTTCCATTCCAAAAGAAATTGGAGATTGCTTTTTTTCATTTCGTTGAAGAATGGGATTGGTATTTGTTCTGGGACTGCATTGAACATGTAAACTGCCTTTGATCGTATTGTTATTTACACCATATTGAGTCTTCCTATCCATGGGCAAGGGGTATTCTTCCACTTGTCCAGTTCTCTTTTTGTTTGTTGTAATAATGTTTTGTAATTTTCATTGAACAGATCCTTTGTGCTTCTAGTTAGATTTACTTTGAAGTATTTAATCTTGTGATTAGCTATTGTGAAGGATATTGTTTTTCTCAGCTACGGTTAAATATTCTCTTTCTTACTGTAGAGAAATCTGACTTTGATGTATTGGTCAACTGTGTCCAGTAGTTCTGTTGTTAAGTCTTTAAGGTATTCTAAGTAAACTATCATACCATCTGCATAGAGAGATAATTTTACCTCCTCTTTGCCAATTTGGATACTTCTTATTTCCTTCTCTTGCCTTATTGCTATTGCTAAGACTGTCAATACAATTTTGAATAGGAGAGGTGATAGTGGGCAAATGTACCTAGTTTCTGTTGTCAAGGAGAATGCCTTTAGTCTTTCTCCATTGAGAACAATGTTGGCCTTTGGGTTTGCATATATACTCTTTAATATGTTTATGAAATTCCCCTCTAATCCTATTTTGTTGAGTGTTTTATTCAGGAAGGGGTGTTGAATTTGGTCAAAGGCCTTTCTGCATCAGATGATAATATCATGTGGTTCTTGTTCTTTGCTTTGTTAATGTCATTAATTAGAATGTTTGTTTTTCTTATGTTGAACCATCTTTGCATACCCATTATGAATCCCACTTGGTCATGGTGAATTATTTTTTTGATGTATTGTTGGATTCTATTGGCCAGGATTTTATTCAGGGTTTATGCTCTATGTTCATCTCTGAGAGATATTGGCCTATAGTTTTCTATTTTGGTGATGTCTTTACCTATTTTTGGCATCAAGGATGTTTGCTTCATAGAATGAGTCTGGGAAAATTCCATCTTTTTTCTATTTTCTGAAGTAGTTTATGTAGGAATGAAGACAGTTTTTCTGTGAATGTTTTTGAATGTTCTGTGAATAAAATTCACCTGTGAGCCATCTGGTTCAGGGCTTTTTTTTGGCTGGAAGTTGTTTTATTCTCTTTTCAGTGTCTTCTTTTGTAATGGGTCTCTTCAGGGGTTCAATTTCAGTTTGTGTCAGTTTAGGAAAGCTGTGAATTTCTAAGTATTTGTCTATTTCCCCTAGGTTTTCATATTTGTTTGAATATATTTTTTTCTAATATTCCAATGATAGCCTTTTTATTTTAGTTGATTCTCTTGTGACATGTTGATTCTGTTGTGAAATGTTGCTGATTTCATCTCTTATTCAGATTATTTGTGTCTTTTCCTTAAGTTTTGCCACTGGTGTTGATTTTATTGACCTTTTCAAAGAACCAACTCCTTGTTTTGTTGATGATTTTAATTGTTTATTTTTTTTCTGTTTTCTATTTCATTTCTTTCGGCTCTAATTTTTATAATTTCAGGTTTTTTTAGAGGGTGTCGGGTTTTCTTGTTCTTTTTCAATTTTTTGGAGATGTTGAGTTAGAAAGTCAATGGTCATTTTTTCCTGCCATTTGATATGTTTGTTATATATTGACTTCTTTTTTTTTATTACTAATATCAATTAACATCTACAGAGATTTTGTAATTCTATTCATTCATTGTTACAGTTTTCTCCCCTCCCACCCCACCCTGACCCCCAGTTCACTCCTCTCCTTGAAAAGCAAAAGAAAAACAGCTTCATTGGTACACAATACCCCCGCACACGTCCACCCCCACCCCCACCCCAAGTATACGCCACTCTGCAACCCTCATTCTGGACTTTTATAATAATCATATTACCCTAAAATATATTACATTTAAACTATTCTCTCCCTCATCAGCTTCAATGCAGTAAACATTATTTATCTAGTTTTTCTCAGTCTTACCCCCACCCCATGTCAGCCCCATTCTACAACAGTGGCACCATCTAGTATTTGTCCTTTTGTGAGTGAGATATTTCATTCAGCATAATGTCCTCCAGGCTCACCCATTTTGAATAATATTGCTTGAGTTCCTTGTTTTTCAATGCAGCTTACCATTGTATGAATATATACCATTGTATGAATATACCAGAGCTTCTCTATTCATTTATTTGTTGATGGGCCTTTAGGTTGTTTCCAACTCCTTGCTATTGTGAACAAAGTCACAATAAACATGGGTGTGCATATATCTATTTGGATGTAGTTTATGGTCTCTTTAGGGTATATTCCCAGTAGTAGAATTGTTGGGTCAAATGGTATCTCTATTTGCAACTTTTTGAGAAAGTGTCACACCAGTTTCCACAGTAGTTGCACCATTTTACATTCCCACCAATAGTGAATAAGGGTTCCAGTCTCTCCACAACCTCTCCAGCATTTGCTGCTTGCTGTTCTGTTAAATTTTGCTAGTCTTACTGGTGTAAGATGATATCTCATAGATGTCTTGATTTGCATCTCTCTTAGAGCTAGGGATTTTGAACATTTCTTTATGTGCTTTTGGCCATCTGAATGTCTTCTTTGGTGAAGTGTCTGTTCATATCCTGTGCCCATTTTTCTATTGGATTATTTATCTTGTTGTGGTGCTCAAGTATTTTATAAATTCTAGATATAAGTCCCTTATCTGACATGTCATTACCAAACACTTTTTCCCAGTCTGCGGTTTCCCTTGTGGAGAAGTTTTTGGATTTGCATAGGGATTTGATTCTCAGAAGGTCCCAGTCATCTATTTTGTCTTCTCCTGGTTGTAAATTTTTCAGGATACTTGGAAGACTCTTTATGTTGTGAATTAGGACTACTAAAGTTCTTCCAAGCTTCCCTTTAATGAAGTTTATAGTCCTTGGTTTTAGTCCTAGGTCCAAGATCCACCTTAAGTTGGTTTTTGAAGATGGAGTGAGGTGTGGATCTTGTTTAATTCTTCTGTAGAGAGTTTCCCAATTTTGCCAACACCATTTGTTAAAAAGGCTGTCATTTCCCGACCTAACTGATTTCATCTCCTTGTCAAAAATAAGTTGGCCATAAATAGGTGGGCTGATTTCCGGGTTCTCAATTCTATTCCATTGATCTATGTGTCTGTCATTGTACCAGTACCATGTTGTCTTCACTACCACGGCAGAGTTGTAGGATTTGAAATCAGGGAGTGAGATGCCTCCAACCTTTTTTCTATTTTTAAGGAGTGCTTTGCTTATTCAGGGCTTCTTTCTACTCCAAATGAAGCTGGAGTTTGCCTTTTCCATCTCGTTAAAGAATGGAATTGGCATTTGTATTGGGATTGCATTGAACATGTAAATTGCCTTTGGTAGTATTGCCATTTTCACAACGTTGAGTCTCCCTATCCATGAGCAAGGGATATTCTTCCACTTCTCCAGGTCTCTTTTTGTTTCTTGTAGTAATGTTTTGTAATTTTCTTTGAATAGGTCCTTTGTGCTTCTAGTTATATTTACTCCCAAATATTTTATCTTGTGATTAACTATTTTGAAGGGTATTGTTTTTCTTAGCTCCAGCTCTATTTTTTTGTCACTGTAGAGAAATCCAACTGATTTTTGTATGTCAATCTTGTATCCTGCTACTTTGCTGAATATACATTGACTTCTGATTACTGTTTCGGCTGTTTCCCAGAGGTTTTGGTAAGTTGTGCTTTCCTTGTCATTTGTTTCAAGAAACTTTTTTATTTCATTTTGTTATTTCTTCTAGTACCCACTCATGTTCAAACAAGATGTGTTTCAGCTTCCAAATGTATGGTTTGTTCTCCTTTATCCTCTTGCTATCAATTTCTATTTTTGTAGCATTATGATTGGGGAAAATGCTTTATGTTATTAATTTGTTTTTTAATTTATTGATGCTTGCCTTGTGACCTAAAATATGATCTATTCTGGAGAATGTTCCACGTACATTGAAGAAGCTATACTGTGTTTTGGGGGGGTTTCATTAGCCTGTAAGTATCTATGAAGTAGAGTTGGATTATTGTGAGGTTTTATTTCTTGAGCATCTTTGTTGAGTTTTTTCCTGGTAGTCCTCTCTTTTCTTGAGAGTGGTGTATTGAAGTCTCCAACTACCATAGTAGTGTTGTCTATTTCCTTATTCAGTTTTGTTAATGTTTGTTTTATATATTTTGCATGTCTTACATTTGGTGCATAGATATTTATTATTGTTATGTCCTCTTGTTCTTATGACCCTTTAAGCATTTTGCAGTGACCTTCCTTGTCCTTTGTGATCGTTTTTGCTTTGAAATTTATTTTATGAGAGATTAATATCACTACTCCTGCTTTTTATCTGGTTGCAAGTTGCTTGGTACATTCCCTCTATCCTTTTATTTTTACTCTTTCTTTATCTTAATTTTTCATGCATATCTCTTATAGACAGCATATTAATGAATTTTTAGGTTTTTTTTTTTTTAATCCAATATGGTACTCTTCTTCTCGTCAGTTCTGCATTCAAACCATTCACATTCAGTGTGATTATTGAAAGGCAGTGTTTTAGTTCTATCATTTTGTTGAGCTCTTTTTAGTGTTGTTACTTGTTACTTTGGTCCATGTTGCTTTCTGTGGTCCCTCTGTAAGAAGGACATCTTTCGCTGTTTGCTGCAATGCTGGTCTTGTTTATTACAAACTCTCTTAGGTTCTGTTCTGGGAATATCTTGATCTCTCCTTCATATTTGATAGATAATTTTGCTGATGGCAGTGTTCTTGGTTGACAGTTATGTTCTTTGAGTGTTTGGCATATGTCCTTCCACTCTTGCTCACATGCTTTCTACTGAAAAATTGGCATTTCATTTTATCTGCTCTCTCTTATTGGTAATTCTTTGTTTCTCCCTCACTGCTTTCAGGTTTTTCTCCTTACCTTTGGTTCTGGCAAATTAAACTATCATATGTCTTGGTATTTTTCTTTTGGGGTCCATTCTATGTGGTGTTTGCTCAGCTTCTTGAATATATATTCTCTCATTCTTCATTATGCCTAGGAAATTTCCCTCTGGTAATTCTTCCACAACTTTTTTGGTACCTTTACTTGCTTCCTCCTATTCTTGGATTCCGATTATGTGCATGTTATTTCTCTTGATGGTTCCCACATTATTCTTAGATTGCCTTCTTTTTCCTTCTTTTTGGTTCTGCTGTTTGCTCTAGCAGATCAGTGGTGACAATTCTATCTTCTATTTCCGTGGTTATCTGTTCCATCTCTTCAACTCTGCTTATGTATCCCCTGATCATGTTAACAGGACCTCATATTTTGGATCATGGTTTCTTATTTTTCCAGTGCCACTAATGTCTAATTTGTTTTATCTGCATTATCTGGATTTTTTGTTTTTTCATTTTTTTTTTTAGCTCCTCTTGGTTTTTGCTTGTAGTATCCTGTAATTCTTCAAGTTTGTCTTTCATCCATTGAAAGTGTTCAATCATTTTTGGATTCAGTAAATCCATTGATACTGTGTCACTCTTTGAGGGTGACATCTTGCTTTGTGCTTATGTAGTGTGTGGAATAGCTTGCTTTCTTTAAGCATTGATATGTTTTTGATCTGAAGTAAATGCTCTAGAGATCAATTGGGCAGCTCCCCCGCTTGTGTATTTCTCTAAACTTCTGACTCAAGGGTAAGGTCATTTCAGAGCCTATGAGAGCATCCTCTTGTAGGTACATCAGAACAAGGTGCTCCGGATTAAAGGAAAGTTGATTGACTTTGGTATAGGCACAGGTGTGGAGATAAATGGATTAGGTCAGGCATGGGAGTAGGGTAACCACAAGGGGTAGGTCAACCACGTGGGGAAACGTACTCAGACCTCAGCTGTCCGGGTGTGCTCACTATTGGGGTCCCTACTCAAATTCCATCTGTCCATCTCCCACCCAGTGTTTTTTCACTCAGCAGTCCCTGCCCAACAGTATTTATCCAGGTGCCCACCTGCAGTAGCCCCTGCCCAAGCAGAGTCCTGGGTCCAGCAGGACCTGAGAAGACTCAGTCAAATTCCTACCGACCCACTTGCTGGTCTGTGGTGTCCACAGAAGTTCAATCAAATTCCCACTGGCCTGCTCATTCCTGGGCAATTGGAATGGCCCAAGAGAGCTCAGCCAAATTCCCACCAGTGGGCTCACCCTTGAGTGCTCTCCCAGGCAATAGTTGGTGCCCATGAAAATTCAGTTACGATCCTACCAGCCTTCCTGATTGTGGTTGGGGGAACAGAAAAATTCAGTCAAATTCCAACAGGCCCATGGGTCTTAGTGGGGCTTAAGAAAACTCTGTGCAGGGTGAAGGACTCTTTATCAGTCCTGGGGCACCACTGGGGGTGTGGGGCTGGGGTGCTGCAGGGTGGCAGGGCTGAGGTGGGGGGTAGGTAGCACAGGGCTGGGACACTGCCAGGTAGGTGCGGGGCTGGGGCGCTGCCAGAGGACAGTGGACTGGGTATCTATCAGGGGATGCAGGGCTGGCAGTCCGTTCACAGATGTTAAGCTTCTAAATCACCTGTCCTTAGCACACCAGACTGTGCATCACTTTGAGCCCTTTCTCACTCCAAAACTTAACCCACCTTAAAAAAAATAGAAAGAAAGGAATAAGCTAGGTGCTGAGAAAACAGTTCCATTCTGTTACAGGAAAATGTTAAAAAGAAAGATAGCATAGTGACATCTAGATTTTGGATGTGGTGTTAAGGGTTTATTGTTCAAAATGGCTTTTCTAAGCAGTAAATTTGACTTTGCCATGTGGATGGACAGGAATATGTGAATAGAGAGTATTAGCCTATCCACAAGGAGATTGATTGACTAATCTTGACACCAACTTGAGCAGACTCAGTGGTAGACTGAAAAATCTGACCACGATCAAAGAAGAGACAGAGAAGGTAACACATCCTTTGGTGCCAGGAGCAGCAATCCGAAGCTGCAGCAGAGAACCAGAGACTACATATAAGATGAAGTGGATATTAGGACTGCTATACCATTGGAGACCAAGACATACTTTGGACATGTTGCCAGGAGGGACGGGTCCTTGGAGAGGGACATCATGCTTGGGAGGGTGGAGGGACAGCGCAGGAGGGGAAGACCCTCTATGAGATGGATTGATTCAGTGACTGGGGTAATCGGGATGGGTGTGTCAGAGGCGGTGCGGTTGGCGCAGGATAGAGCAGGGTTTAGAGCTGTTGTGCATAGGGTCGCTATGAGTCAGAAACGACTCGATGGCACATGACAACATACCATTGGACTAGAGCTAAGATCCTTTTGACCAAGTTTGTTGGAGGATTGGGTGGGTCGGGGCGTAGAATGTGGAAAGTCAAAATTGGCAAGACTGAGAGCCTTGAACCTCATGGATTTAGGGGACCAATACAAGGCTCTCAGAAGCTGTCTTGACTTCCAAAAAAAAAAAAAAAGAAAAGAAAAGAAAGAGAGAAACTTAACCATCTTTGTCTCCAAAGAACACTTTGGCTGCACTCTCTCCAAGGCTTATTTACTTATTCTTTTGCCAGTCCATGGAATATTCAGTACTCTTCTCTAACACCACAACTCAAATATATCAATTCTTCTTCTGTCATCCATATTCATTGTCCAGCTGTCAGATGCATAGCAGATGAGTCAAGACGGTGGCTTGAATCAAGTACACGTTAGTTTTTAAACTGACTGACATCATTACTTTTCAGGGCTTTGGAGAAGTCCCTGACAACAGACTTTCTTAATGTTATACAACTTTTGCTCTCTTGACAGCAAGTATCAAGGTTGTTTATTATGGATATAAGAAAGATGAAACTGTTGACAATTTCAATCTTTTCTCCATCTATCATGATGCTGCCTATTGGTCCAGTAGTGAAGATTTTTGTTTTTGTTTGCTTGTTTGTTTTTTGATGCTGAGATGTAATCCATATTTAAGACTGCAAACTTTAGAAGGGCTAATTTCAGTGTACAACATAGGGAACCATAGAAGATAATATTTTAGTGTACAGTATAGGAGCCTTTAGAAGGGTCATTGTTGATCTTGCTCCAATTTCCAATATAGGTCTTATTGGAATGCCAGGCTAAGAAGTGAGGAAAGAAAACAGATCTACAATTTAAAAAAAAAAAAAAAAACACAAAGAAATCACATCCCAAAGAAAGAGCACCACATTCTCCTGAGGAAAGAAAGTAATGAAGCAGCACAATGCTGCTGAGGTGCTTTTGTATATGGGTCTGCGTTGGGGCTGGAGTCTGGGCCAAAGAAATATCCTCATGGAGAGTTTTAAGTTTGGTGGGTAGTTCTTATTCCAATCCATTGTCTTGGATGTCACTACTGTGCCTAAAACACTAAATAGATGGCTCCCAGGGGTGTGGGACATTTGGGGGTGGGCAGCCTTTCCTACAAATGCCAGAACTGAGCCATCTTTGTCGAATGCCTAGCTTTATCTAATGCTATCTGTTTCCTGGTTGTGATGATTCAAGTTTTATCAGGCATGAACTTCAACATCCCCTATTTCACTGGTATATGACTCAACTTTCTTTTTGTCCTTCCTCTCTCTCTCTCTCTGCTTGACCTTGCATGATTCTAACCCTAACAGACTTTTCCATTATCAGCCTGATATGCTATACCATATACCACCAGGGATCCCTGAAAATCCTGTTAACTATTCAAATATTCAAATCCTGCTGTCAGGGGTAAACTCTGTAATAGTTCTTTTCATATCCAAAAACATTGAGTCAGAGAAAAGATACTGCAGTATCAAGGGCATACTGTTCCCATAGTGCTAGTCATTAATTGATTCTTTCAATTTTTTCCTGTTCAGATATCACTTTTTATGCAAGAAAGATTAAACAGGCTTGAGAAAAGATAATTTTTATTTACAGAGTCCCTGAGACTTTTCCCCCATGATAGCTATGTCTGTAGATAAAGGACATCCCATGTGAGTCTGCAAAGAGAATGGCTGACGTATAAGAAAATTTGGCAGTGTGTGAGATCAGAATTTATTTTCTCAAATGTATATAGCAATTTGATTGAAGTCATAATTATTTCTAACTCAGAGAAAATGTATTGGGAATGTGGAACAGTTAACTAATTGTCTGCAAATTAGACAAAAAATTATGTATATTATGTACTAATTCAAAAGTTAAGGTTAAGAGTGCAAAACAAGAAATTCAGTTTCACTTTATAAAACAGTAGCTTTCAAAGTGAATTCCAGATGATTTAAAGAGTTAAGCAAGAACAAAACAAGTATTTTAAAAGATATTGTTGAATGCCTTCGAGTCAAGCATGACTCATAGTGACTCACTGAACAAAAGGCCTGAGGCCCCTCTACAACTATTGACATTTATCAAAGTTCATAGTTTCTGAGGCATGTTGTTTAGGAAGTAGAATCAACTTCTTATGCAAACAAGTACCAAAGTGCAGCAGTCAGAAAGGAAAAGTCGGATTTAAAAATTATAAAATTAATTTTCAGTGAAACACAGAGCCCAAAAATAAAATTAAAACATGCAAGATAAGCTGTAAGAAAATATCTGAAATACCTAAAATAAAATAAAAAAAAAAAAACACCCAACACTGTGAAGGCTATATGCAGAATTTTTAGAAGGCTGGAGAAGAACCTTGAATATACCATGGACTGCCAAGAAAACAAATAGGTCAGTCTTGGAGAGGGTGAAACCAAGTACTTTCTTGGAGGCTAGAATGCTGAAATTATATCTCACTTGCTTAGGGCACATGGCCAGGAAGATCGGTCCCTGGAGAAGGATATCATGCTTGAAGGGTGGACCGACAGCACGGGAGAGGAAGACCCCGGATGAGATAGATTGACACAGTAACTGGGGCAGTGAGGGTTGCTGTGCTAGAGTTAGTGAGACTGGCTCAGGACAGGGAAGGATTCAGAACTGCTATACATCACAGGTGACTCAATGACACATAAAAACTATAACAGGTTTGAAAGCAGGAGTGGCATCCTCTTCCTAAATAACACCTCCAGAAACTCTATGAACTTTGATAAATATCAATAGTTGTAGAGGGACTCCAGTCCTTTTGTTCATAGGTTCGCTATGAATCATGCTTGACTCTAAGAAAATCAACAACAATAACAACAACAACAATAAAATGTAAAAAGTGATCCAATAGAAAGAAAATGACTATATAAACAAAAACTACATACTATAAAATACAAACTGTCAGTAAATATAAAAAGTGTGATTATGTCAATAGAAATTACGTTATTACAAATTACAACATGCAAGAGAGGAAGATCCTCAATGAGATGGATTGGTTCAGTGACTGGGCTAATGGAGGTAGGGGTGTCAGAGACAATGAGATTGGCACAGAATAGAGCAGAGTTTAGGGCTGTTGTACATAGGGTTGCTATGAGTCAAAGACACTCGCCAGCACATCACAACAACAACTACAACAACTTTAAAATTATAAGACTGATTTTTCAGAAAAGAGTAGCTAGATAACTAGCACTGCACTGAAAGAGATGAAGGGAACAACTGTCTGAAAGGAATGTATGATTAGACATTATATGTATGATAATAATCTGGAACAAGAGGTGAATTGCAAAGTGGAGGAGGCAATGGGGGAGGAAAATGTACAACAATGAATGATTGAAAACACTAAATAAAATAATATTGAAAAAATGGAAGAGATCAATGGCAACTCTTTGTGGTGTGGACTTTTGTTGTTATGAACTGTGAAGTTGGAATCAACTAACAAATAACACTACAGCAGGTTTTCAGAAGCTGTAAATCACATGGGAGAAAGTTGCTTATCTTTCTGCCTTGGAGTAGCTGGTAGATTTGAACTAAATGTCTTTGGTTTGTCAGCACAACTCCTCACCAGTAGGTTACGAGCGCTAGCCTGGAGAAGCAGATGTTCGCATGCATAGAATAACCACGAAACTGACTTAAGACTACTAAAAGTCAATTAGGCAACTCCAATTAAATTTCAGTTGTAAAATTCTAAAATTAAAATTTATTTTCTAAATAAAATCTTTCATTCAATGCAAATATAGGGGGGGTGATTACAGTAACATAGTAATAGAAAGATTACAAATTACTCCCATGTCCATTAAGATGAGAGTGTTTAAATAAACTATGATTTATAAAGTCTCACTTTTTTTAAAAAAATAAAGCATTCCATTTAGAATTATATATTCAGGTGAGTAAGTTGCAGAATAATATGTATATTATTAACAAGCTTATGCAAAAAGAAAAAGATATATATTTAAATGTATGTAAACGTTATACACTGAATAAGGAAGATTAATTGATGCCATTGAATTGTGGTGTTGGCACAGAATACTGAATAGAGAGCATGGACTGCCAAAACAACAGACAAATCTGTCTTAGAGGAAGTGCAACCAACCAAGATGTTCCATAGTGTATAGAATGGTGAAACTTCTCACATACATTGAATATGATTTCAGGAGAGGCCAGTCCTTGGAAAAAGGACGTCATACTTGAAGAGTAGAATATCAGTGGCTGAAAAGATGAGATGGATTTATACAGTGACTATAATAATAGGCATGAGCATGGCAGAGACTCTGAGGATGGCACATCAGAGGGCGAAGTTCCGACATGTCAGTCATATAGGGTTGCTATGAGTGGCAGTTGACTTGCAAGCACCTAACAGCCACAACAACATATGTATACCAAGGAACTCCGGTGGTTGAGTAGCTAAAACACTCATCTATTACTCTTTTGGAGAAGAATGTGGCTATCTGCTTCCATAAATATCCATTGCCTTGGAAATTTCATGGAAAATTTTACTCTGTCCTATATATACTATAATGAAATGTGCAGAGAGCTGGAGTCAGAAAATCAAAAGGGCCGAACTCGCTCAGTGTTTCTTAAGGTGAAGGAGCTGAAAAACAAATTTAAGCCATGGGTGGCAATACTTAAGTATAGTTTGGGGAGAATATTAAATGATCCAGGAAGTATCAAAAGAAGATGGAAGGAATACACAGAGTCATTGTATCAGAAGGAATTGGCTGGCACAGAAGAATTTCATGAAATGACATATGAGCAAGAGCCTATGGTGATGAAAGAGGAAGTTCAAATTGCTCTGAAGGAATTAGTAAAAAAGCAAGGCTCCAGGAGTTGACGACATACCAATTGACATATTTCAACAGACACTGGCCTGGATGTGCTCATTAAGTTGTGCCAAGAAATCTGGGGAACAGCCAGCTGGCCCACTGACTGGAAAAGATCAATATTTGTTCCCATTCCAAAGAAAGGTGACCCAACAGAGTGTGGAAATTATCGAACAATATCATTGATATCACATACAAGCAAGATTCTGCTGAAAATTATCCAAAAACGTTTGGAACAATATGTCAAAAGAGAACTGTCAGATGTGCAGGCTGGATTTAGAAAAGGTCGTGGTACTAGGGATATTATAGCTAATGTTAGATGGATCTTAGTAGAAACCAGAGAATACCAGAAGAATGTCGATCTGTGCTTCATTGACTATGCAAAGGCTTTTGACTGTGTGGATCACAATAAGCTGTGGCTGACTCTGAGAAGAATAGGAATCCCAGAACATTTGATTGTGCTAATGCGAAACTTATACTTGGACCAAGAGGCAGTTGTCAAACAGAGCAAGGAGATACTACATGATTCAAAATCAAGAAGGGGGTCTGTCAGGGTTGTATTCTGTCTCCATACCTTTTCAATCTGTATGCAGAACAGATCACCCGAGACGCTGGGCTATACGAAGAGGAATGTGGCATCAGGATTGGTGGAAGAATCATCAACAACCTGTGTTATGCCGATGACACAACCCTGCTTGCTGAAACCAAGGAGGACCTGAAGCACTTGGTGCAGAAGATCAAGGACTATAGCCTCCTATATGGACTGAAGCTCAACATCAATAAAACAAAGATTTTCACCACTGGGCCAATTGGCAGCATCAGTATGGATGTTGAAGAGATTGAGATAGTTAAGAGTTATAATTTACTTGGCTCCACAGTCAACACTCTTGGTAACAGCAGCCAGGAAATCAAGAGATGAATTACATTGGGAAAGTCGGCTGTGAGGGACCTCTCAAGAGTACTGAAAAGCAGTGATGTCCGACTGGAGACTAATGTGCTCCTGATCCAGGCTATATTCTTCACAATTACGTGCTGTGCATCAGAGAGTTGGACAGTGGACAGGGTTGATAAAAAGAGAATTGATGCCTTTGAGCTGTGTTGCTGGAGAAGAGTACTGAATATACCATGGTCTGCTAGGAGAACAAACAGGTTTGTCCTGGAGAGGGTGAAGCCAGAGTGTTCCCTGGAGTCAAGGATTCTGAAGCTTCGTCTGACATATTTTGGGCATGTTGCATGATGTCCTTGGAGAGGGACATCATGTTAGGCAGAGTGGAGGGGCGGCGAAGGAGAGAAAGATCTTTGATGAGATGGATCGATTCTGTGACTGGAGAGGTGGGAATAAGTGCGTTTGAGATGGCTATGTTGGCACAGGATAGAAGAGCGTATAGAGCTCTTGTACATAGGGTTGCTATGAGTCGCAAGCGACTCGATGACACATAACAACAACCACAACTTATATACAGTGTCACTGTGAGTTGAGATCAACCAAATAGCAATGGGATATCAGGGGTATGTGCTTCTCTTAAGCAATTGTTAGCTTATTATACGCTGGTGTCTTATGTGTCACTGCAATGTCAGGAGGTATGCCACAGGTATTTGAAATACCAGCAGGTTTATATACCTATATCTGGCAAGTTTCACTAGAGCATACACACTTATATAGACAAATCTGGGAAACTGCATCTGAAAAACATATGTATTACAGCATAACACTAACTTGTTTTCTTTGGACCAGAGCCCCAATTGCTGGAAGAAACAGCATTTATTTAAGTAGTGTACCAACAAAGGCATGAGAGACCCTGGGTAAGATAGCTTGGTTGTAAAGATGGCACAGGACTGGACATAGTTTCATCCCATTGTTTATAAAGCTGGCAAGGGTTGTGATCCCTTCTGAGGGAGCTACAGAGATTTAATAAAAGAATGTGGCACAGCTGACCACTTAGCTTCACCTTAGTGAAAAGAATGAGGACTTTATACATTTTACACAATTAAGTCTTCATTATATATGCAATCAGCAAATGTACTCTTTTATTAATTGTATAGAGGGAAAAGAAGAGGAAAAATATTGAAGGTCTAATGTATATGAGTTATCACCCATGAACAGTATATGTTCTGAGTATGGTGTTAATCTCAAGGCCTAGAGAAAACATCAATGATTCGTTTATCTGCCCAGATAAAATTTTGCTTATGCAAAGATCATCAAGTATACTATAACTGATAAGAACAGAAATACCTGATCCTTGAAAGAAGCTACTAGGTCATTCATTAATTTAACAATTAATTTTACAGTAGCTAGGAATTACCCAAATACTAGACACAATGAAGGGTAAAATAAAGTTTTACCTCTTGGACATTGAACAATAAAGTGGACAATAAGGGTTGAGATAAAATTTGGATCTACGACAACAAACAAATATACATATAAACACACAATTTCAGGTGTATTAGATTCCCTTATAAAAGCAAAGTCATGTAAGCAGGCTGAGATCTGGTGTTATCGATGAATCTATTTAGGGCAGTGAGAGAAGCCCTCGCTAAAGCCATGACTAGGCTTTAGGAACACAGGTAGACACATGAAAGAGGTGATGAAGTCAGCAACTCTTAGAAGAACATTCTGTGTGTAAAAAACAAAATATGGAGGCTACTTGGTGTGTTGGAAAAACAGAGTAGGGGGAAATATGTTATGACTTTGAGGAAATAAGAGGGAGAGTGGGAAAACAATGAAAATGTATTGTGTCATTTTATGTGCAAAGTGATTTATGTAGATTTTTTAGTATTTAAAACTTCATGTAGTTGTTAATATTATTTCTATTTTCTAGATTTAAAAAAAAAACAACAAAACAACCAACACCTTAGTTCAAAGTTTTCCAGTAACTTGTCAAAGATGATTTGGCTATTACATGATTGAGCTTTGTTTGAATTCAGGGTTCTGAAAATTTGGGAAATATGCTCAGTTTCACACCAAGAGAGTAAAATTTTATGCAGCAGTGAAAAATAATGAACTTGTAAAACATTACAAAATATGAGTGAGCCTGGAGGACATTATGCAGAGTGTTATGAAATGTTACACCACTGTTATGAAATGGGACTGATTGAGGGGAGAATAGGAAGAGTGGATAGAAAATGAACACTGTGTTCATTGGAACAGATTAGGGAAAGAACTGTCCAGAAGGAATGTCTGATTAGGCATTTTATGTATGACAACAATATGGAACAAGAAGTGCATTGAAAGTTGACTGGGGGAGGAAGGTGGGAGGGGAAGGGAAGAAAATGTGCAACATTAATTAAAAATAAATAAATAAATAAATAAAAATAACTAAGCAAATAATGTAGAGAATCATGAAAGGAGAGAGAGAGAGAGACTTCAGGAATTAGAATCCCCAGGAAGAGTTCAATAACTTGAGGTTGCTGTGAAGCTGAACACTGAGATACTGATGTGTCAAATGCTAGAATGGTTACTTTTGCTGGAGCTCCCTGATGAAAAAAAAGCTTGGAAGCAGGGGTGGCATCCACTTCCAAAATAGCTTGCCTCCAGAAACCCTATGAACCTGAAGAAAGGAAGAAAGTTATACAGGTGTCCAAGTCTTTCATTCATAGAGTCACTATGAGTCACTTACGACTCGACGGCACTTAACAACAACCAAACCTACATTTCTAGAAAGCTACTTAACTGATACTCATGACTGAACAGCTCAATTCAGGAACACAGCATCTAATATCAAAATCTCCCTTGGCAGGTGAAAAAATTATGTCCTCAGAGATTGAATGGTTCACAAATTACTCCACCATGTGGCAGATCAGAGACTAACCCAGATCCTCTGCACTTCAACATCTCTCAGCCTGGGGACCTTGTTTAGAAAAAAAAAAAAGTGGTCCTGTAGGCATAGATTGTCATCAGAGATTTTTATATTTATCAAGTTTTCAAATAATTCCAGGGCTATGAGTCACAGCCAGTATTACCATAGTTTGGAGAGCTTAATATAGTTTTCTTGGCCTCCCTTGTCAGTTCTAGAGCTATAGTGTGAAGTTAAGGAGGTTAAATCTTCTGTTTGCATATGTATTAATGACTGGTAAACACTAGCTGTATTTATCATAATAGAAAATAGTCTGTGTGTGAAAGTGTGATAGTAGTGGTGGATGGGATAGTGATAAAAGCAATGAATTGATTTGGATTGAAGACATAATGTGATGTTCAAGATGAAATACCCAGATTATAGTAACAGATAAATTATAAGGAGAAATTTGAAGCAATTGCAAAGATAGTTCAAGTAGAATCATCCAGAATTCCTATCCATTTTTTATAAAATTAATCACTGTTGAACTATATACACAATTAACCCTGTCCTTCCAAATCCCCATAGATCTTTCCTATTTCCTTTATCCCCTTCTACCTCCATCCACAATATTGTGAGACCCTATGACTTCCCCCCTGACCATTCTCACCCCTCTGCACCCACTTTCCCACACTTGGATCCTCATACATGTTTTATTAATTATCTTTGTATTTCTACAATAACTGTCTTATTTAGTGTTTGTTATTATGACACTGAATTAGTTCACTCAACATAATGCTCTCCAGTCCCTTCCAAATTAGGTAGTAATATTTTAAATCATTAATCTTTAGTGTTGCAAAGTATTCCACTGTGTGAAGGTACCACAATTTCTCAATCCATTTGGTTATAGTTGGACATTTGGGCTGTTTCCATGTTCTTGTTATGGTGACTAACAGTGCTATGAACAGTGGTGTACAATGGTACAACTGGTGTCTGTGTCTCACTTCTAACTTTCTCAAGGTATATTCCTAGCAGTAGAATAGCTGGGTCATATGGGATTTCTAGGTTCAACTTTTTGAGGAAACACCAAACTGTCTTGCAAAGTGGTTATACCATTTTACAATCCCACCAAAACTGTATAAGAGTTCCCATCTCACCACATCCTCTAACATTTATTTTTTGTTGTCCTCTTAAACTTTGCCACAGTTACTAGGTGAGATGGCATTTCTTTGTGTTTTTCATTTGCATCTGTCTTGTTGTCAGTAATTTTGGATATTTCTTTTTGTGTCAGGGACCATCCAAATGCCTTTTTCTGTGAAGTCTTCCCATGTCTTTTTTTTTTTCTCTCTTCATTTTGTAATTGGGTTGTTCTCGTGGAGATCGTGCAGTATTCTTTAAACTTTTGTTATGAGAACCTGTCTGAGATGGCATAGCCAAATATTTTACCCCAGTCATTGGGTTTTCTTTTCACTTAATTGGCAAAAGATTTTTATGTTCACAGGAATTTAATATTTAAAGCTCCATTCATCAATTTTATCCTCTCCTAGTTGTGTATTTCTGGCTATGTTTGTCAGCTTCTTTATAGCAGGGCTAGACCTTCTAAGCTTGGTACCACTTTGTCTTTTATATTTGTGGTTTTAGACTTTACCCTTAGGTTCTGATCCATCTTTAGTTGATTTTTATGTAGATTAGATGTGTGGCTCTGCTTCAGCTTTCTGCAGGTAATAGTTCAGTTTTACCAGCACCATTTGTTGAAGCTGTTGTTGTTTTCTCATTTTATAGGTTTAATTTCTTTATTGAATATCAATTTACTATAGATAGATAGGTCCATTTCTGGGTTCTCAATTCTCTTCCACTCATCTAAGTGCCTATCATTGTACCAGTATCATGTTGTTTTGGTTATTACAGCTGTACAATAGGTTTTGAGATCAGAGTGCTATGCATCCCAATTATTTGTTTTTTGTTTTTACAGAAGTGCTTTGGTTATTCAGGGTCTCTTTACCTTCCAAATAAATTTTCCAAGTGCCTTTTCTATATCTTTGAAAAATTAATTTAGTATCTGTATTGACATTGTAATACATTTGCTGGCAGGATTGTCATTTTTATTACATTGAGTGTTCCTATTAATGAACAAGGACCATTTTCCCTTTTATTTAGATCTCTTATTGTTTCTCACAGAAGTGTTTTGTAGTTTTTCTTGCAATGGTCTTTTGTGTTTCTCATTAGGTTCACTCCCCATTATCTCAATTTGTCATTGGTTATTGTACATGACATTGCTTTCCTGGTTTCCTTCTCTGAGTTCTCTTTGTTACTGTTGAGGAATTTCACTCACTTTTGTGTGTTGATCTTGTATTCTGCCACTCTACTAAATTTGTCTACTAGCATTAACAGTTTGTTGTTGTTGTTGTTGAGTTTTGGGATTTTCTGTGTACACTATCATATCTTCTGCATGTAGAGATAGTTTTACCATTGTTTTGCTGATCTGGTTTACTCTTATTTCCTTCTCTTGCAGTATTGTCCTAGCAAGTAATTCCAATACAATATTGAATAGGAATGGTGACAGTGAGCATCCTTGTATAGTCCCTGTTAGCAAGGAGAATGAATGCATTCTCCATTGAGAATTATATTGGCTTGTGGTTTTATGTATATACTTTTGTGTATATGTTGAGGAAATTATTTTCTATTCCTATTTGACTGAGTGAAGGGAGGGGTGTTGGATTTTGTCAAAGGCATTTTCTGCAACAATTGCTAGCATCGTGTAATTTTTATTATTTTCTTTATTAATGTGATGAATTATGTTGATTGTTTTTCTTATGTTGAACCATCCTTGTATACCTGTTATGAATTCCATTTGGTCAAAATGAATTGATTTTGGAGATGCCATTGGATTCTATTGGCCAGGATTTTGTCAAGGATTTTTGCATTTATATTCACAAGAGATATTAGTCTGTAGTTTTCTTCTTAGATGATATCTTTGCCTGCTTTTGGTATTAGGGTTATAATGCTTGCTTCATAGAATGACTCAGGTAATGTTCCTTCTTTTTCTATTTTTAAAAAATAATTTCAGTACAATTGGTGATAGACTTTATCTGAATATTTGATAGCATTCTTCTATGAAGCCATCTGGTTTGGGAGGGTTTTTTGGTTTTGGGGGGAGTTTTGTTTTTTTGTTTTGTTTTTTTTTACTGGGAACTCTTTCTACGACCTGTTCAATTTCATCTTTTATGATCTTTCTGCTCAAATGTTCTACAATTGTCCACATCAATCTGAGTAGGGCATAAGTTTCAAGGTTTTCAAATTTATCATTTTCATAATATTTTTCATAATATTTTTATATTAATGATTTAATTTTACCTGGTTCTGTTGTGATGATACCTCTATCATTTTGTATGCATGTTATTTGTGCCTTCTCTTTTTTTATTTTTGTTAAGTTTACCAGTTGTTTCTCAATTTTATTGACCCTTTTTATTTCTATTTGCAACTTTTTGAGAAAGCAGCATACAGCCTTTCATAGGGGCTGCACCATTTTACACTCCCACCAACAGTGAATGAGGGTTCCAGTTTCTCCACAACCTCACCAGCAGTTGATGTTTGTTGTTCTGTTAAGTTTTGCTGTTCCTACTGGGGTGAGATGATATCTCATAGTTGTTTGGATTTGCATCTCTCTTAGAGCTAGGGATTTTGAACATTTCTTCATGTCTTTGTTTGCCATCTGAATGTCATCTTTGGTGAAGTGTCTGTTCATATCCTGTACCCATTTTTCATTGGGGTTATTTATCTTGTTGTGATGCTCTAGTCTTATAATTTATATTTTATATAATAATCCCTAATCCCTATATTTT
>NW_006399870.1:7772558-7780166 GCF_000299155.1 Elephantulus edwardii
GCTGAAAAGGGACGCTGTGGGTTTCAGGGTGAAGATCTTCTCTCACTACTCTAAAGGGCCCCTTTGGCAGTAGGAAACACATAGACTATTATGGAGATTTATTTTGGAATTTAGATGCACTGTTATTAATTGTGCTTAGCCGTACATTTTCATATCCTTGAAGATGTATCACGGGGGTGTTGCAACCTAGAAGACACAAATTTAACTAACAAGTTATAAGTACATGAGTCAAAAGTCATTCAACGTGTATATTGCCTTTGGTAATGTTGTCATTTTCACAATATTGAGTCTTCCTATCCATGGGCAAAGAATAGTCTTCCATTTCTCCAGGTATCTTTTTGTTCCATATAGTAATATTTTATAATTTTCTTTGAATAGATCCTTTGTGAATAGATCCTTTGTGCTTCTTGTTAGATTTACTCCCATGTATTTAATCTTGTGATTATTGTGAAGAGTATTGTTTTTCTTAGCTCTGGTTCTGTACTCTCTTTTGTCACGATAGAGAAATCCAATTAATTTTGTATGTTGATTTGTGTCCTGCAGCGTGCTATATTTGTTAACTATGTATAAACCTTGCCACCTACTTCTTGAAGCCCTTACTGTTATACCTGAGCATTTCTTAACATGTCTGTTGGTCATCCATATATCTACCTATGTGAAAATTATTTCCATGTATTTTGCCCATTTTGTAGTTGTCTTATCAGTTCAGTTCTTTTTTTGTGGAGGCCCTGTAAGATTCTGTAAACTTTTGATATGAGACTCTTGTCTGAAATGGTATTGCCAAATGGTTGTTTGATGGGTTATTTGTTTTGTTTTATTTTTCCAATCAGTAATTTCTCTTTTAATTCTACTTGGGGGGTGGGGGAAACCCATAACATTTTTATGCACCATTTTTTTTTTACTCTTTTTTCCTTTATTGGCACATTTAGTCCATTCACATTATATGTGATTACTGGCAGGCCAGGTTTTATCATTGCCAATTTGCTGGTTTGCTTTTTTGTTGTTTTTCCTGGTTACTACAGCCCATGTACTTTCCTTTCATGTCTCTGCGTGAAGGAGTTCCCTTTAAATTTCTTATAATTTTGTTCTAGTTCTCACAAATTCCTTAAATTCCTTCATCTCTGTGAGTGACCTAATTTCTCCACATTTGATGGACAGGTTTCCTGGACACAGGATCCTTGAATGGCAATTGTTTTCTTTCAATTTTCTGCATATTGCCTTGCCATTGACTTCTAGCTTGCATAGCTTCAACTGAGAAATCAGCACGTAATCTAATTATTTCCTCCTTGTAGGTGGTGACTCTTTGCTTTTTTCATATTGAAAGTAGTATTCTATCCTCTTTGGATCTACTCTAGTATGTGTGCACTGAGTTTCTTAAATGTGGATTTCTCCTTTCTTCATAATACCTTGGAAGTTTTCTTCTAATGCCTTTTCACAATTTTCTCAATGATTTTCTTCTACCTCTCATGTTCTAGAAATATATATAAAAACTGGAATATATACTACATATTTAAATATTTTATATCCATATCTATCTATATAGCTCTATCTCTATAACTGTCTCTCTCTCTCCACCATCCCCTCAGCCTGCCTCCTGGCCACACCCATCCAGCAGCTGGAGAAAGGAGGCTTCACCATGACCAATGGGGCCCACAGGTGGAGCAAGCTCAGGTGCAGACAAAGGGGTTCCCTGTGAGCACAGGGTCCACAGGTGCAGTGAGCTCAGATGGGGCATTTGCAGCCAGCCTTGCTACTCCTAAAGGCCAAGGTATCAGCCCCTCTCTTGACTTCAGTGCCTCAAGGCTCCCCACATACCTGAAGGACCTTTCTGAGGTCTCCAGGGCTCCCTTGCTGGGAAAGCCCAGGAAAAATGTTTCTGTCCTTCTGATGTCATCCCACAAGATTCTAATGTTTTCTTCATTTTCTTTATGTCTCACTTCTGATTTTTTTTTTATAGTACGTTTCTGTTGAGACCCTTTTCTTCTAGCTCAATCACTCTCTGTTCCATCTTTTCTGTTCTACACATTATTCCTTCATCATGTTGGACACTTCTACCATTTTGGTCTTAATATTTTGGATTGCACTTTCACGCTTTTCTGCTGTTTCCAGTACTGTCTTTATTGTGTTGGCTGTACCCTGAGTGTTTTGTAATGATTTTTTTTTAAGTTGGGTTCCTCCCTCCTCATGTCTATAGTTTAATTCTTTCTTCCAGCTTTTCATTTTCTTCCATAATCTTTTGAGCTACTTCTCATTGATATATTTCTTCCGTTTCTCTGTCTCTAAATCATTTGATTTCTTAATGGCTTCCATTGTTTTTTCCATCATTTTCACCTTCTTCTATAGCTGTTCAAATAACTCTGCATCAACATAGTTCTATCGTTCTTCTGGTTCTCTGTACTTGTGGTGTTCACTGGGTCTGTAATATACTCTGCTTTTAAGAAGGGTTATTTTGGTTTTTCATGATGTTTGATGTAGCCCATTGCTTTCTTATTATTATGTGAATCTTTTCTTCATAGATAGTAAGTTGTTATAAGTGTATAATATCCGAAACAAGGGTGATATTTTATGAATAACCTGAATATTGATGTTTCCCTTTTGGCCTGAGAGCCCCTGAGACCAAAAGCCCAAAGCAAGATGAGTGTTATTCTCCAGAAATTGTGACTGGCTTATGACTGTTCCTCTTTAGCTTAAGAAATGCCAAGCCTTCGGCACATTTTGATGTCAGGAAGTTCCAATAGGAACAGTACCTCGATCATAGAGCACAGGAATATATTGTTTTCCAGAAACCACAGTTGTTCCAGCCTGTTCCAATGGCCAAGTTTAACAAGACAGAAAGCAATAAATGTTGGAGAGGATGTGGAGAGATAGGAACTCTCATACATTGCTGGTGATATTATAAAATAGTATAACTACTCTGGAAGACAGAGTGTTTCATTAAAGAGCAGAACATAGAAATTCCATATGATCCAGCTGTCCCACTGCTAGAAATACACTCTGAGAAAATTAGAACTGAGACATAAACAGAAATTTTTGTACCAATGTTCATAGGAATGTTATTCGCTATCACATGAACATGGAAACATCCCAACTATCTAACCATAATCAAAAGGTTTGAGAAGCTATGGTACATTCATATGATAGCATGCTATGCAGCATTCAGGAGTGAAAACATCTAAAAAATATACTACATAACTTAGGTGGGACTAGACAGCATTATGGTGAGTGAGCTAACTCAGTCTTACAAGGACAGATACTGCATAAGTTCATTATTATTGAAACAGAAAGATAACCAGTAAAATATGTATGTTCAAGCCATCATAATTTCATTTGCTTTGTACACATCTAAAAGTTGGCCAGTGAATAAAGAGGACCACAGAAGAATTTATGGATTTTAATTGTTGTAGGAAATTATTGAACCATGGAATACCATATAGTGCTAAAAAAACAAACAAATTTGTCTTGGAGGAAGTTCAATCACAGTACTCCTTAGAGGTTGTTGTTGTTGTTAAGTGCTATCACTCGTAGTGACTCTATGAACAAAAGATCTGGACAGTTGTATAACTTTCATCCTTTCTCCAGGTTCATAGAGTTTCCAGATGCAAGCTACTTCAGAAGTGGATGCCACTCCTGCTTCCAAGCTTATTTTAATCCGAGAGTTCCACCAAACACTTCCACCATGGGTAACCATTATCATATTTGCCACATCAGTGTCACAGTGTTTAGCAACACAGCAAACATGAGTTACTTCTGTACAGCAAATGGACAGGTCAGTGCTATACCCTTAGAAGAATGTTTGACAAAAAATAAAACCAGACCTGAGGGCCACAGGTTAAATCACTCACCTTTGACTTGGTAGCATAACTTTCTATCTACTAGGCCAACAGAGCTCTCTTTCTGTTATTGTTGTTCTTTTTAAGTGCTGTCGAGTTGTAGACGACTCATAGCAACCCTATAAATGAAAGACCTGAACACTTATATAACCTTAGTTTCTCTATGTTCATACAGTTTCTAGAGGCAAACTAGGCCCATCAGATGTTCATTGCAGCAGCAATTGAACTATACTCATGTATTTTAATAGCTCTGAGACCTCTTCTTCTGAGTTCTCAGAATTGTGTTATCACAAGTATCTAAGGCATGAAGTTCAAGGCCGCCAGCTAGCTGCTCCATGGAAGAAAGATAGGCAATCTCTTCCTGTGTGATTAACTGCTTTTGAAAGTCTGCTGGAGGGTTAATTATGGGTTAGTTCTGACTCCAGTAGACAGCAACAACTATTATTCTAGTTCTTCTATATGTATGTCTTACAGATGTAAACATCAGCCACAAATTTGCTCTTAATTTTCCAGCAAAATCTCATAGGTAGACATGTATTTGCCCATCTTTCTCCATGAAAATTTACTTCACTACTATGAATTATGCATTTACTAAAACATTATTCAGGTGACTTATATATATTGTTTTAACTGTTTTTCTGGATAAAAAGAAAGCACAATCTATTATTTAGACAATGTAAATCAGTTTAAAATATCATGTCTTCTCCAAGGCCACCAAATGTCAATTTAACTGACTGATGGACAGACAATCTTAAGGCTTTGAATTTGTTGTGCTCAATGTCATTAAATACCTAACTTCCTTAGACTCTCCTAGATTGGCTCTCAATTCTCAGAGAAGACAAATTTCCAATGGTATTATAAAATAATACTAAGTGGATCTAGTTGTATCAGAATAAGGCTAGAAAAAGTGGGAGAGCCTTACTCAAATGCTGTTTCTCAGTAAGTTTATTCAACATTCTTTAGAAGTCATTAATTTCACTAAACACTGCTGTCTATCTATGAAGTGGTACTAAGTGATCCTACTTAATTTCATGGCCTTTCAGTTAATTACCAAGTTGATTTGTTTATCCATAATCTCAAATAATTTAGTCCCCACATAGAGCAATCTAATGAAAACACCATGATAATGTTTAGCATTTCATTTACTGTTGTTGAAATCTTTCTCTTTAAGTGAAATCTTGCTTTCCCTTGTTTTATTTATTTATTTTTTAGGAAAAAACAGTGAAACGTTATTCCCTCACAGTTTACAAGACTAGAGCTCTGAATTCAGTGTGCTGGCACTCAGAAAATGTCCCATCTTTTGTCTCTTTTGAGGTCTTTGGTAATGTACTTTGTCTCTTAAGTTTCTTCTAGGTATTCTTCTGATCTTCACGTGGCTTTACACTTTTCTTCCCCTTCTCTGATTCTTCCACTTGCTGGTTTGAGCCCCTTTATATCTCAGAAGAGATTACCTCAAGCAATACATGCTTTACATTAATATTGTCCCATTAACATAATAAGAAGCTCTGGTGGCCTACTGGTAAGAATCTGCACTGCAGCTCCAAAGACACATGGTTCAAATCTACCTGCTCCTCTGTGGGAGAAGAATGGGCAATCTCCTTCTGTGTGATTAATTGCCTGTGTGAAAATCTGTTGAAGGGTTAGCTATGGGTTGGTTCCAATACAATGGAACACAACAACAAAATTAACATAATATGATCAATTAATTCCTTAAATTGAATTATAACTGCAAACACAGAGGTTAGGATTTATAACATATTTTGGCGAAGACACCAATCTATAGTAAAGTCTATAATAGCACAAACAGAGGCTGAGGGAATTAAACTTACTTAACTTGGTTATTGATTTGGTGTCATCAAGTCTAATACAACTCTATGAAGATCAGAACTATACCACATCCTGTGCCATCTACATCAACCCCGATACACTTGAGTCTGTGTATTCCTTTCATTAGAATACTTTTTGTTATGATTTAAGTAAAACTTTATAAAACAGATTACTTTTTATTCCATTTTTCTTCCACATTTTGTCTTATAGCATTAATTTCAATACCCTTAATATAATTACACTTTTCCCATTTTCTTAATTTAATTATGAGATATTTTAAACCTTTTATGCCTTCCCTTTCTTTAATAATGTAGTGCTAATTGATTCATTATTTAAATAACAAAAATTGCTCCAAATTATTGAGGCACGACAATGTCAGTTCGAGGACTGAGGCGCACTGGATTCAGGACATGGTCTTTCCAGTCACTTGCTATGCATATGAGAGCAGACAATGAGTAAGGATGACAGAAGAATCAATGTTTTGTGATGTTGTGATGTTGGAGAAAAATACTGAGTGAGTTGACAAAGGTACAAAAAGATATGCCTCGGAGAAAGTGCAGTCAGCATGCTTATTGGAGGCAAAGATGATAAAGCTTTTTCTCATATACTTCGGCTATGTTCTTGTGTGTGTCAGAACAGAATCATAGCTGACCCTGTGGTGGATTTTCAAAGATGAGACAGTCCATCCTCTCACTGAGCATATTGCTAGGAGGGGTTAGCCTTTGGAGAGGGACGTCATGCTTAGAAAAGTGGAGAGTGGATGAAAGAGAAAATGACACTCAAGCAGATTGGCACAGTGACTACAGCAGTGGGTACAGGGATGTCAGAGATATTTGAGGATGGCACAGGACAAGAGATGGCTCAGATTTGTTGTTCATAGGGTTGATATGAATCATACTCAATGTTATAACACCTAAACAACAATAACATCTGTTACTATTGTAGCTTTTGTTTCTTTATGGTACATACTTACAATAGTAGTAGAATTGCTAGATCAAAAGGTATTTCTGATTAAAAATTTGCAAGGAAGCATAAAGCTTCTTTCTGTCAGTAATGATGAGAGTTTCAATCTCATTATCACCTCTCCACCATTTGTTGTTTTATGTCTCACTGAACTTTTCTATTGTTTTGGGGGTACAATATCTCATTATTGTTTCCATCTGCATCTTTATAATACCTAATTATCTTGAGCATTTCTTTATGTTTTTGGTGGCTACCTAAATGTTTTATCTAGTGATGTATATATTCATTTGTTTTACTCATTTTTAATTTAAGTTATTTGGTTGTTTGTCTTTTTTTGTGGTTGAGACATTTTCTATAAATGAACATCTTCTCTAAATTTTACCCATTATTTTCTTGTCAGATCTGTCTAACATTTTCCCCAGTCTACAGTTTCTCCTTTAAAGTTTTTAGAAGACTTTTGATGCATATAGTATTTAATTTTTAGAAGGTTTCAATACTTTAGTTTATCCTCTCCTGATTTTGTATTTTGGACTACATTTTGAAATTCATTTATGCCACAGACTACGGTGCCTAAATTTATCCCTACTTTTTCTTTGATAAACTGTATAGTTTTAGATTTTGAGACTAAGACCATGATCTATCCTGAGCTAGTTTTTGCTTATAGGGTAAAGTGTGGGCTTTATTTCCATTTTCTGTAAACAAAGTTACCCAGTGTTGCCTGCAAAGTTTGTAAAACTGCTTTTGCCCCATTTAATGGGTATTCTCTCTTTGTCAAATGTCAGCTTTAAAGATTCTGTTCTGTTTGTTGATGTATCTGTCTGCCACTGTATTAGCACCAAAATGTTTAGATTACCATGGCTACTTACTTGGTAGGTTTTGTGGTCACTGAATCCATGCCTTCTTACTCTGTTCAGCTTTATTTTCTCTTAGCCATTATTTCTTTCTCTTCCAAATAAATTCGGTGAATACTTTTTTTTTTTTTTAAAAA
>NW_006399870.1:7780310-7783494 GCF_000299155.1 Elephantulus edwardii
TCCATTTTGTTTTTTATTTTTGATTTGTGTTTGTAGTTTTCTTTATATGTCCTATATCAAAGGTCATATATTCATTATATTCCTATTTTGTATCTCTGATTTAATCCTAGAGAGGGTTAAACCAGGCTACTCCTTGGAGGCAAGGATTCTGGGGCTTCGTCTGACATACTTTGGACATGTAAGGAGAGACAGGTCTTTAGAGAGGGACATCATGTTGGGTAGAGTGGAGAGACAGCGCAGGAGGGGAAGACCCTCTACTAGGTGGATTGGTTCGGTGACTGGGGTAATCGGGATGGGTGTGTCAGAGGCAATGCGACTGGCACAGTATAGAGCAGGGTTTAGGGCTGTTGTGCATAGGGTCGCTATGAGTCGCAAACGACTCAATGGCACATAATAACAACATTCAATCTTTGAGATTGCTGTTGTAAATGGCATGGCTTTCCTCACTTTCTTTGTTGAGTTCTCTTTGTTACTTTAGAGGAATTGAATTTTTTATGTTAGTATTATACTTGATCATGCTTTTATGAAACCTATATTGGACCAGGAAACAGTCCTCAGAACAAAGCAAGGAAACACAGCATGGTTCAAAACCAGGAAAGAAGTGTGTCACGGATGCATTCTGCTCCAATACCTTTTCTTTCTGAATTCAGGACAAATCATTTGGAAAGCAGGGCTTTATGAGGAGAAGGGTGGCATCAATATTGGAGGAAGACTGATTAACAACCTACAATATGCAGATGACATAGCATTGCTTGCTGAAACTGAAGAAGACCTGAAGTACTTGCTGCAAAAGGTTAAGGAATATAATCTTCAATATGTATTGAATCTCAACATCAAGAACACAAAGATTCTTACCACTAGGACAATTGGCAGTACCAAAGTAGATAGAGAAGAGATTGAGGTTATTAGCAATTACAACTTGCTTGGACCCACAATCAACACTTTAAAAAAATAATTTTAACAAACATTTACAGAGATTTTGAAGTCAGGAAACAAAAAGACAAATTATATTGGGAAAATATGCTGTTGTGGACCTCTCCAGAGTGAAGAGCAATGATGTCACTCTAGAGACTAGGGTGTGTCTAAGCCAGGCCATAATTTTTTTCAATTATTTGTTATGCTTCAGAGAGTTGGGTGATGACTAAGGATGACAGAAGAATAGATGTTCCCAAGTTGTTGTGCTGCAGAAGAGTCTTGAATATACTATGAACTGCTAAGAAAACAAATAGGTCTGTCTTGGAGAGGGTGAAACCAAGTTTCTCCTTGGAGGCTAGAATTTTGAAGCTCCACCTCACTTACTTTAGTCATGTGGCCAAGAGAGATCCGTTCTTGGAGAAAGACACCTGGCTCGGAAGGGTGGATGGATAGCGCAGGAGATGGATATCCAGATGTGATGGATTGATAGAGTAACTGGGGCAATTGAGGCTGGTGTTCAGAATTAGTGATACTGGCTCAGGACAGGGAAGGGTTCAGAGCTGCTGTACATATAGGGTCACTATACATAGCAGGCTACTCAATGGCACATTATGACAGGTTTGGAAGCAGGAGTGGCATCTGCTTCCTATATAAAATGCCTCCAGAAACTCTATGAACTTTGATAAATGTTGATAGTTGCAGAGGGGCATCAGGCCTTTTGTTCCTAGTGTCACAATGAGTTGTGCTCCACTTGAAGGCAATCAACCATAACAACATTATTTGCTGCTTTACTGAGTCAGTAAATGAGATATGAGTAAATAAGTAGTTTTATTGCTGAGTCTTTGGGATTTTCTGTGTATAAGGTTGTATCATCTGCAAATAGTTTATCTTCCTATTTGCCAATTTGAATCTCTTATTTCCTTTTATTTTGCTATTGCTCCAGTTAGAACTTCTAACAAAACACTGAATAGCAGAGGTGGAAAAGGGGATCCTTGTCTGTTTCTTGTTAACGAGTAGAATGTCTTCGATTTTTTTTTCACTGAAAATAATGTTGACTCTTGGTTTTGTATATGATTTTAATTGTGTTGAGAAATTCCTCTTCTGTTTCTATTTTGTAAAGCTCTTTTATCTGGAAAGTGTGTTAAAGTTTGTCCAAAACCTTTTCTGCAGTTCTTGATGTGATCATGTGGTCTCTTTCCTTTGTTTATTTACATTTGGGATTATATTGATAGTTTTGTTTTATTAAACTATTCTTAGTATGAATCTTACTTTATCATAATGTATCAATTTTTAAATATGATATTGGATATTGCTAGCTAAGATTTTGTTCAAAAATTTTGCCTTTCTTGGCATACTTTTCATTTTTAGTGGTAATTCTGACTTGATATCAAAATTACACTTGCTTCATAGAATACATTCACAAGTATTAAACTTTTTTCTATACTCTGAAATAATTTTAAAAGTAAAATTTAATAGTAAAATTTGTGTCAATTCTTCTTTGAACATTTGGTAGAATTCTCTGATGAAGTTATTTGGACCAGGATATTTTATAGTTAGAATTGTTTTTATGAAGGATTAAATGTCCTCTTTTCTTTCCAGTCTGATCCAATTTCTTACTTTTGTCTGTATTATTGTTTTTGAGATAAACTTAACTGCTATCTAAACTAATATTAGTAATCAGATTAGTTTCGGTTTATCTGAATCTTTCTAATCTCATCATATTATTTGTGTTATAATTTGGCAGGGTATATATCTCCTTGGTTGCCATTTATTTCCCCCAGACTTATATATATATGCAAGCCGATTGCCCTCTTCCCTGTAAAATTTCTGAGATCTCAGATCTGAGATCTCAGATCTTAGTCTTAATAGGAGAATACTATTGGGTATTCTTTTGAGAGTTGTGCTATTACTCTAAAGGCCACTCTTCTATGGCTATTTAGATACACCAGTTTAAATACACCAGTAGTTTCACTTGTAGGAAGAAGGTAAAATCTCCTCCTAGGAAATTTTCAGCTATAGAAAACAAAATTGACTTGATAAAAAGGTCAGCTAATGAGTCAGTTCCAATTTTATGGCAATAAGAATGAAGAAGTAAAATGTTACTAGTTCTCTTTAACAGGCAATTTTTAATTTTCTTATTAATTGTCTTGGGATTTTTCTTTTTGATTCTTTGCTGTTTGCAAATACATTCAGATTCTTGACTACATATTTTCTCAATTTTCATAATATTTAAATTTTTTTATTACAGCAAATTCAGACTAATTTCCTC
>NW_006399870.1:7784024-7797342 GCF_000299155.1 Elephantulus edwardii
TAAAAGAAAAGATTCTTATTTCATTTGATGGTGTCCTATGTATAGTTTCTTCATTTTTCTTTCTGCTTTGTAAAAATTGTTATTTTATACTGATTTATTTGTAAAATTTGTATACATTATTTTCACATCAGATCTCTCCCATTTCCTTCACCTCTCCTCTCTCCAATCATCAAATTGTGCAACCCTATGATTAACATCGTCCTCATTCTCAGCCTTCTACTCCCATGCCCCCTTGTATCTTCACACTCCTTCTACAATAATGGTCCTATACAATATTTGTCCTTATGGGACTGTTAGTACACTTAGCATAATGCTCTCCAGTCCCTCCCAAGTTAGGTAAAAATTTTCAAAATCATTGTTCCTGAGTGTTCTAGAATTCTATCATGGGAATGTGCCATAATTTCCCAATCCATTTGTTTGTGGTTGGACATTTGGGCTGTTTCCATGTTCTTGCAATGGTGAATGATGCTCCTATGAACATTGGTGTACTAGTCTCCATTTTTTCTTCTAACAGATGAGTTTTGAAAGATTTGTTCTCCATCTCACTAATTATATGTTTTATTGATTCAATTTTGCCTTTTATTCCTCCAGTGTGTGATTTATTTATGAATTATTTCTCTTCATAGTTTACATTTCTATTTCCAATTTTTATCAGTCTTCTAATTTCATTTATATTTACTTTATCTTTTTTGTTCTTTTATACTTTTAAAATTGATATCTTCTTTCTTTTTCTCAATCTGTAGAAATATTAAACTTTCATTTAATTAATTTAGGGTTTTTTATTTCATCAGAAATTTTCTTGTCAGAAATTTCTGTAGGTTTTTTTTCGTTTCTGAACAATTTTCTGATTCCGTATTTTGAGAACTTTTTTTTGCCATCTTATTTGAGTTTTGTGGGACTTTTTTTTTTTTCTGGTTTTGAGTGGGTTTTTCTTTTCATGGTTTAATGTTATCTTGTTGAATCTGAGTCATTGTAATGTTGTTGTCTTTGCATTATTTTTCGATTCTGAAGCTCCTTCTAACATACTTTGGACATGTTGTGAGGAGAGACCAGTCCTTGGAGAGAGACATCATGTTTGGGAGGGTGGAGGGACAGCGCAGGAGGGGAAGGCCCTCTATGAGATGGATTGATTCAGTGACTGGGATAATCAGGATGGGAGTGTCAGAGACAGTGCGATTGGCACAGGACAGAGCAGAATTTAGGGCTGTTGTACCTAGGGTCGCCATGAGTCGCAAGCAACTCGATGTCACATAACAACAACAACAACAACATATAAGTGTGTTGCACAACTTGCTGGTTTGACAATTCTTAGGGTTTTGCCCACAATCTTCATAGATGTGATTAAGGATGGAAGTGTATGTGCAATTCAGGGTTTATTAATTATCTAAAAGAGTTGGAGACTGATCTTGGTTTCATCAATCAAATAGATCAGATTACTCTTGTGCAATGGAGAAAGCTGTAGGAGGGTGCGTGTGTGTGTGTGTGTGTGTGTGTGTGTGTGTGTGTGTGTGTGGTTAGTCTCTGTTACTGTTGCTATCTAGTGTAAGATAAGCCAAGGAAAAAGAAAAAGACAAACCAAAAGATTAAAAGCACCTACAACACAAAGCAAGATGAGATAGTAAAAAACAAACAAACAAACTAGGAGATACAAAAGGGAAGAGAATTAGAGCAGAAAGGCAAAAAAGAATTAAAAAAAAAACTGGCAAGGGAAATTAAATAAAAGTTAAAGAACAAAAGACAGAAAAAATTAAAATTAATAAGCTAACAAAAACTCAAAATTTGATAGGAAAGGAAAAATAAGGGAGAAATATGGAAGAATCTTGAGATGAAATGGACACTTGATTGGCATTCTTTCTACTGTTGTGGAGGCAGAGGCAAGGTATTTGTTCTGAGATAGACACTTTGTCTGCCAGTCCAATAGAAAGTTGAGTGTGGAGTAGCCAGTAAGGGCAGAGTTTCTGCTCATCTTAGAGGTGGCTGACAGCACAAAATATGTGTTAGGCTATAAAGTCTTTGAGTCTAAAGGGCGTTGAAGGATAAGTCACTGGCCTGGAGTTCCTACTGTCCTGGAAAGTCATGTACCTATTCTGAATTTTCTCGGGTAGTCTGTTTGCCAGCAGTGATTTTTTTTTCCTTCCAGAGGATGAGTACAAACAGGTTACTGAGTCAGGGATGGCACACTCTGCTGTAATGAAGACACAATCAATCCAACTTGAGAGGTCCAAGAGCCACACTTCACAGTGTGCACTAATACAAATATGTTGTTTTCATGTAGCGTAAAGTCAGAACAGTCTCAGATAACCTCCCAGGGGTTTTTCAGTGATTGTAAGTCATGAAGAAGGAGATTGTCTATATTTCTCTGATAGAGAAGCTTTCAGATCAAATCGCATGCTTTTGAGTTGGCAGTGCAATTTCTTACTAGTAGACCACCAGATTTCCTTAGCCCAGATATAGATATGGCACTTATTGAATATGGACTCCATGAAAGAGTACAACAATCCAGGAGCTGATGACACACCAGCATTTTCATGGGCATTCATGAGTATAGAGCGAGTCTTTGAATGATGAGATAGATATGTGAGTTCTTCGGATGCAAGATCCAAGAATGTTACCAGTCTGGCCTTAGGCTTAAGTAGACTGGGGTCAGGGACAACTTACAGCCACTCAATGGAGTGAAGGTCATTCTCAGGATCTCCAAAAGAATATGAGGACAAATAGAGGGATTGCACCTTTATTTTATGTTCAGCCAGCTACTGGTGTTTTTATAACGGAAGTCCTGGGTTTCCATGCTGACCAGAAAACTACCTGTAAATGTTTAAAATGTCTGTATCACATGGTTTATTATTCACGGCTCTGTTGCCTCATTTGATGTTTTCACTAAATTTCTTTCTTCAGTTTGTGTTTTAAGCACTCCTTAAACTTTTCCTTTAAACTCAGAGTTTTAGGATTATAATTCCTATCTGTTAATTTTGGGGAGTGGTGATGTCATGTGCCCATTGTGCTGTGTATTTCTTCCATTTATTTTCATTTCTTTATCACAGGTAATGTGGATGGCACAGAATAGGGCAAAGTTCAAATCCATTGTTCATAGGATCACTATGAGTCACACTCAATTTGACAGCACTTAACAATGATATAAACATGCCATTCACTATTTTTCCTCTTGTATTATTTCTGTTATTTTACTGTTGTATTATTACCATTGAGTTGAGTACAACTCATAGGAATGCTACAAGCAGGCAGCCTGAACACTGCCCTAATCCGTTCTATCCTTACTATATCTCACGTACTATATAACCCATTGCTGAAGTCATCATGTCAAACCATCTCATTGGAGGTTTTCCTCCCCTTCACTGACCCTCTGTCTTTCTAATCATTATATTTTTTTCCAAAAATAACCTACATGTTCAAATTATGAAAGATGAAGCTTTGCCAGCTTTGACTCTAAGGAGGACTCTGGCTGCAACTTTTCGCAGACATATGTGCTGAGATTTCTCTGGGAAGTTCTTTCTTTCAGGGACAAAATGTTAGAGGATGAGGGAGTAAAGTTAGGTGGTTAGAGGCTGAGAAGTAGTAAAAGAGGCATCATGTCATATTACAGGAAGCTCTGGAGCTGGTTTGCTGTTGGGAGTTGTCCTCAGTTGAGATAACTAGGCCCAGCTCTTCATAGGAAGGCACACGTCTCAGTCAGATGAAGTGACCTACTTCAGCAATACCCAGAGATACCCAGTAACCCGAGAGTCTTCAATCAACAGCACTTCTGGTGGCTGGAGAATGAATTTCAGTTACAGAATGAGGCAGCCAGGAAGTCCAATACAGCATTCATCCAAAAGTGAGGCAAAGTTGTTTAATTACCATAATCATTCAACATATTTTAGTGATTATTATCACTGACACCCCATAAGCCTTATTGCTGTCATGTGTTGCATTTATTATTTGTCAGTATATGATCTTTCTTTGCTCTAGGAGTCAGATATTTTATATGATTCTTTGCACAATTATTAAGTCAATCAGTGTGCAGTATATAATAGGCATTGAATAAATATATTATGAAATCATTAATTCTATTATTAGCACCATTAATATATCTTTATGAATTCACACATGTTTATGTGGTAACTATACTGTAAGATTTTGAAGAGTACAGCAAATATTTTAGAGTTTTTTGTATCATACTTGCTTATTGTTGTCATCCTTAGTTCAGTATTAAAGGCCATTTAGGACCTGGCTCTATTTCACCACTATCAACTCTCCTCTAGTGCATCCAGAGCTGTCTGACTGCCTTCTCTCTCAATGTTTCAGATCCTCATAATACTTCTCTATCATCCTAATGTCTCTAGTTTTCTGTTTTATTATTTTCTCTCCCTGTAACACGTCCACACTTGTCTGAGTAGGTGCTCCCTTGCCTTACCATGTTCTCTATGACTCCACTTACTCTTCTTTTCAGTATAGTTAACACACCATGTTGTTTATCATCCACATAATTGTGAGGGATTATATTCTGCATCTGTCTTTCCCTAATATAGGTTATTGTTGAATTAACAATAGTGGTTACACTTTTATATAACTAAATAAAGGAGCTTTGGTAGCCTAGTGGTAAGAAACTGTGGTGTAATCCCAGAGACACATGGTTGAGGCCACCAGCTCTTCCCAGAGAGAAAGATGGGTGATCTCTTCTCATGTGATTTTACTGCTTCCCAAAACTGGCGGGGGGGGGGGGTCAGCTATGAGTTGGTTCCAGCAACTCGTGTAATAATAGAGAGTTATAAAAATAACATTTGAATCTTACAGTAATGTTAACTGGGAAAAGTAAGAGTAAAATAATAAAGGTAAAAATATCACAGGTGTTCAATAACTTCCCCCTGACAAATTCAGAAATTGCATATTCACCATTATACAATTTCCTTTTTAACATGACCTCTTCTACTTTAAAATTCCTCCAGTCAATGCAATGCTGTTGAGTGTAAACAGACCCATACCTGAACCTCCAGGGAGTTTTTGGAGGCTGTAAACTGCAGGGGAGGAAATTGCCCATCTTTCTTCTGTGGAGCTGCTGGCAGGTTTGAACCAGAGATGTTCAGCTGTTAGGTTATTAGCACAGCTCCCTACAAACCATGCCACCAAAGTCCTCTACTTTAATCTATATATCCTTGGATGTCTTTTCTCTGTTATGACTTTACTTAGTTTATAACTGTTTGATACATGTTTATACTTTGGTTCCCATACTATACTGAATCTTCTTTAATAATAGGGGAAAGGTAACTTTGTTTAAACCTAGCTGAAGCTCTTCAAATGCTTGAGAAATTCTAGTAATAAATAAGTATATTTATGCAAATCAGAGGAAACACAAACATACACACCAAATACAAATGGATGAAGCAATAAACAAAGGATTTAAGTCTGAGATTGCTATATTTCCTCCAATCCTTGTTGTTGTTCTTGTTGTCAATATGTGCTGTTCAGCCACTCGTGATTCATAGAGACTCTATATACAACAGCTCTGAAGATTGCTCCATTCTAAGCCATTTTGTTTTTTCTGACACACTTACCCCCATTACCCTAGTCACTGTGAGTCAATCCATCTCATCCAGGGTCTTTCTCTCTTGCACTGTCCCTTCACTCTCCCAAGCCTGACGTCCCTCTCCAAGGACTGGTCGCTCCTTGCAACATGTTTAAAGTATGGCAGACAAAGCTTCAGAATCCTTGCAAGGAGCAACTTGGTTTCACCCTTTCCAGGTCAAATCTAAATGTTCTCTTAGCAATCCATGGTATATTCAATAATCTCCAGCATCACAGCTCAAAAGCATTAATTCTTTTATCATCCCTGATCATTGCCCAGTTTTCTGATGCATAGCAAATAATTTAAAAGATCATGGCTTGCATCAGTCAACATAAGTCTCTAGATTGACATCATTGCTCTTCAGTACTCTGGAGAGGTCCCTGACAGCAGACTTTTCCAAGGCAATTAGTCTTTTAATTTCCTCATTGTCAGTACAAAGAGTGTTGATTGTGGAGCCAACCAACCTAAAACTGTTAAGAATCTCAATCTCTTCACTATTATGATGTTGCCAACTGGCCCAGTGGTGATAATTTTTGTTTTCTTCATATTGAACTTCAAACCATATTTAAGGTTGCGGTTTTAACCTGTAGCAAGCTCTTCAGGTTCTCTTCAGTTTCAGAGAACAGGGTGTGTCGTCTACATAAAGCAGACTGTTGATGAGTTTCCCTCCAATCTTGATGCTACATGCCTCTTCATAAAGCTCAGCCTCCTGGGTAATAAGGTATGAAGATAGAACACATCCCTGGCATACACGCTTCCCAATTTTGAATCATGCAGTTTCCTTTCTCTGTTCTGATTACTGCCTCCCTGTCTAAGTATAGGTTTCTCATGAGCACAACCAAGTTTTCTGAGATTCCCATTCTTCTCAGAGTTAGCCACAGTTTGTTGTGATCCACACAAATACATTTTCATGTTTCTGCTGTTGTTATGTGCTATCAAGTTGCCTGCAACTCATATGTACAACAGCCTTACACCCTCCTCTATTGTGTGCCAATCTCGCTGTCTCTTACACACCCACCTATTACCCCAGTCACTGAATCAATCCATCTCATCCAGGGTCTTCCTCTCCTACACTGTCCCTACACCTTCCCAAGCATGACATCCCTCTCCACGGGTCACTCCTTGTCCAAAGTATGTCAGACAAAGCTTCAGAATCCTTGTCTTCAAGGAGCAGCCTGTTTTCACCATCTCTGCATGAACCTGTTTGCTCTCCTAGTAGTCCGTGGTATATTCAATACTCTTCTTCAGCAACACAGCTGAAAGGCATCACATTTCCTTCTATCATCTCTAGTCATTATCTAGCTCTCTGATGCTTAGCAAGTAATTGCAAAGACCATGGCCTGTATTAAGCACAACTTAGTCTCCAGACTGGCATCGTTGTTCTTCAATACTTTGGAGTCAATAAAAAACAGATATTCCTCTGGTGCTCTGCTTTCAGCCAAGAACCAGCTAACATTAATTATAATATCCTTAGTATCATGGCCTCTTCTAATCCCAACCTGCGCATCTGGAAGTTCTTTGTTGATAGGCTGTTCCAGTCACTTCTGAATAATTTTCAGCAAAATCTTGCTTGCATGTGATATCAATGGCATTGTTCAATAATTTCCTCTCTGCTGGTGGGAACAAATATGAAACTCTTCTAGTCAGTCGGCTTCTGGTGGCCTAATGGTAAGAAGCTGTGGTGCAATCAAAAAGGCATACAGTTTAAATCCATCAGTGGCTCCACAGGAGAAGGATGGATAATCTTCCACCATACTATTTACTATTTTTGAAAACCCACTGGATGGTCAGCGATGAGTCAGTTGCAGGTAGACTTAACAGTACACAACACAAACAATCATTCTCCCTGCCCTAGTTTTTTGTTTGGGTAAAAAGAAAAAAAAACACAAAAACTAAACACCACAACACAGCAACATCACCAAATTTTGAGGCATTATCAATGTACGGTTTCATTAGCAAAGAAACTGTTTTAGAAAACATGATTGATTAAAACCTATTCATGTGTTAGTAATTTGATTATGTGTTTTATCGTCTAATGTCAGTTCTTCCTTCCTAAAATGTATCCTCCATGAAGGCAGGAATTTGTAGTAAATATAGCAGAGATTCTCTTAGTATGTAATAAAAATAAATGGATTTTATGGAAAATAAGTTAAACAAATATGATTTTGGTGTGAATATAATTGATATAAAGTATTTGAATACAAGAGAATCACTATAAAGTCTGAGATAAATGAAAATGCAAGATCATATAATGCATTAATGAAGCAGACTTTTGTTGAGAGTGGAAGATAGGCTATATATCCAAATTAATACAAGTAAAAGTTAACTCCGCAATAAGGGATATACCTTTAACTTGCTGGTCTGTCTGATACTTCTGTAAATGTGAACATTCACATAAAGACAGACTAGGAAGAAGGATTGGCCATCCACTTCTGAAATAGCAGGCCTCTGAAAACCCTATGTACAACAGAACATATTTAGATAACAGAAACGGCAAAGGAGGTTGAGTTTTCAAGTATGGAAATATTGGGATGGGAGTGTCGGAGACAGTGCGATTGGCACTGGACAGAGGGGAGTTTAGGGCTGTTGTACATAGGGTCGCTATGAGTCGCAGGAGACTCGATGGCACATAACAACAACAACAACAATTGACATAAAAAAGCACTGTTTTTTGTTTTGCTTTATTTTCAAAAAAATAAGCACTGTTTTTAATAAGCTCAGAAATAATCAATCTTTGAAGAGGTCTTGTGTGCAGTTTTGATGATTTCTCAAGTTTCTGGGGGGGAAACTTAGCAATTTGAACCTACTAAGCTATGAAAGAAATGTCTGGTGATCTGCTGTCATAAAGAATACAGCTAAGAAACCTCTCTGCAGTTGAGTGAGGTGGATGTGAGCAGGCATGAACTGAACAGCAGCAGGCTGAAGATTTGCCATTGACAACGGGAGCCCATCAACCTTATAGAAATAATCTTATAAAAAATAAAGAATGAAAGAAAAAATCTTGTGTTTCTGGTTATGCTTTTTTTGAATGTTTGGGAGAATAATGAATGTTTAGCGATCAAAAAGGTTAAAAGGTTTTTGTGTACTTGAACCAATATTCTTATCAACTTTGGTTTCTGGTCCTCTGATATCAAATAATACAGAAATAAATATGTTTTCCATTTATCAAAGAGAGGAGCTGATAGGTACTGTCATGACCTTTTATAGCCCTTTGTTAGAGCTCTGTCTATCCATAAGAGAGAAGGCAATTATTTTAATGACAGCATCAAAGAGAAGCTTGTCTTAATAAAAGGATGGTCCTCTAAGAATGTGGGGCTGAGGTAAAGGATCCCTGACTGCGGCATATGTTATCAAACTAACATTTCCTAATCACTTGACACTCCAGACTTGTTTTCTTTCTCCCCAAAACATCAATATTTCTAAGCAGCCCCCTGCCCCCAGCCTCTCTGGTATAGTATCTGGTCATTTTCAGAGTGCAGAAAATAAGGAATTTACAATTAAAATGAGCACATCCAGTGAAACCCCTTTATATTGCTGGCATTAAGACCTAGCATTTAGATGAGGCCATTTGAGAATGGAGTTGTTAGGTTTTAGGAGACAAGGTTGGAGCTGTAACACATCCCAGTTTATGTGATAGATTCTAGTATAATGGTGTCACACTCTGTTCATGAAATTACAAATGTCTCACAGGAAAAAAAGGTGAGTCAGATGTTATTCCAGCATTGCTCTAACTTATTTGTTTGGTCCTGGGTCAGTGAATGATTTTTAAACCTGCCTGAAAGGACTAAAAATCATCGTAGAGTGAAAAGCATATTGTTTCTAGGTGACGTGCTTCCTGATTGTTTGCAGATATTATGTGACTGACCCTGCACTCACCAGGCACTTTATGTGTTGATGTCAGTCTAATAATCCTGCCATCATACTTCCCCACAGGTTAGAAATGAAGGGATATGGAAGAGACCCCTGCTTCGAATCTGAAGCAGGCATTACTGAACTGGCTACACAGAGCCTTCACCAACCCCAACACCCACAACTGTGGTGGCAGTGGTGTTGTTAGGTGCTGTTGAGTCAAATACGACCCATAATGGCCCCATGAAAAACAGATTTAACCCTGTCCTATCCTGTGCCATCCTTACACTTCCTGACACACTAGAACCTATTGTGGCAGTCACCGTGTCAATCCACGTGGTTGAGGGTCTCCTCTCTTTGTCAACCATCTACCTTTCTGAGAATCATGCCTCTCTCCAAGGAACAGCCCCTCTTAGCAAAGCCTTGTCATCTTTGCCCTCAGAGACGACTCTGGCTTCACCCTCTCCAAGACATAAGTTGTTTGGCAGTCCATAGGATGTTAAGTATTCTTCTCCAAAACCAAAGCTCAAAGGCTTTAATTCTTTTGTTATCCTTATTCATTGTCCAGGTCTCAGGTTATTAGCACGTGATAGGAAAGAACATGGCCTGAATCAGATACACCTTAGTTCTCAAGCTGACATTATTACTCCTCAATAATTTGGAGAGGTCCTTAACTGCAGACTTCCCCATTGCTGTGTAGCTGATGCTGAATTGTGATTACCCTTCATTGGGTTTCCAAGGAAGAGGCTATACATCTTTCTCATGAAGATTGCCTGGTGTATTCAAACCACTGGCTTTGGCTTAGCAGTCCAACATTTAACACACTACATCATCAGAAATAACAGCATCATAGAGTCCCTTTAATTGAGTGATGAAGCTGTTGCCATATCCTCTCAGCCTCTTTATGAGTTGCTTTTTGTCCTCAGCCCTAGAGCCACTTTGACTACAGTCACCGTAAGCAACAGCATAAATGTCTCTGTGAAGGCCTCTAGTGGAGACCTATTCTGGTAGGGAGGCAAGCCCCAGATTAGAGACTTGACCCACTGATGCCTGACCTTCCAAGTGTGACTCCTGGTAAACTGAGCATTTGTACTTACACTACTTTGTGAACTGAATGTCAATGATCATGTCAATGCCAACTAGTTCTGCTGCTGGCCTCTCCAAGGACTTGAATACAAATACTTATTCATTCAGGCCTCAGTTTCCCAAAGCAGTTTATGACCTAGAAGAAGTCAAAAGTTAAGACTACCCTACAGTCATTTGTTCTCTAAATTCAGAGACCAAACAACTAAGACCAGTGTGAAGCAATGTTTCTTGGAGAGTACAGATGGCTCAATAGATGTTACTGAGTGATTTTCATGCAATGGTTCCTGTATCTTAAACTTAAAAAAGCTACTTACTGCAATGCACTTTGTACACTGAGGTTGCTTTATTAGTCTACCTGTTGTACGAAAACATGTGAAAGTGGAAGATTATGAAGAGAAGGGAAAACATGTAAATAGCTTTTGACTCACAACTTTAAGTACTTCAAGGTCATGTAACAGAATATCATTTCTCCTGTAACCAGAATCTACTAAACAAAATGAATAAAATTATTTTCTTTAAAAAAGGATTGACAATTTGAAACACCCCACAACATTATCTGTGGTTTTTCTACCTCTTCCCAGCTCTCTTTGTTTGTTCTATTTCTTTCTCTGTCCTACCTATCTTGATTTTTGCCCTCTGAAATTAGTATATTTAAGATTTCCTTAACCATTAAACAAACAAAAGCTCAACTTCAAACTCAGAATAGACTCCTAGCTGGCCTTCCATTAGATTTCTGGGGTTGTAAATCACAAGGGAGGAGATTGCCCATCTTTCTTCCAAAGAGTGACTGGAAGATTCAAACAGCCAGAGAGATAGTCTTTGTGTCAGCAGCACAACTCCCTATAGACCAAGAGCTCCTAGAACTTCCTGTAGATTACACCACCGGGCTCCTGCAGGCATCATCTTCTCCATATCCTGAGTTATCGCCTCCTTCAAAGAAAAATAATCTGATCTTTCTTTACTACCCTAGTGAAGGGCATAAGAATTGTGCATTATTGAATTATTCCTAGTATCAATCTCTACCTCAGCACTAGGCAATTAAATAGAAAGGACAGTGTCTCATTAATGAATTATATTGTTTGCTTTTCATGAATTTAACATATTTTTGAGGTATTTCATTGTGAGGTGGCTTAACAGTAAGGAATTACGCTGCCAACACAAAGTTATGTGGTTGGAATCCACCAGTTGCTCAGTGAGAGAAAGATGGAAAATTTCCTCCCATGAAATTTACTTCCTCTGAAAATCAGCTAGAGGGTCAGCTATAAGTTGATTCTGACTTGATAGTACACAACAACAATGTATCAGGAACTATATTAGGAATGTCATTTAATTCACTGAGCTTTATTTCAGTGTGCAATATAGGCAGTAGAAAGTTAGACACACTTAGATGTAGGTATTCTCAGTCTTAGCCCTACAGAATTGTGGAGCCAGTCGTGAATTCTGTTGCAGAGGCCTATCTTGTAGTCTTTAGTAGTATCTCTGGCCTCTCCCACTAGATGTCAGCATCATCCCCCTTCCAAAATTATCTCCAAAAAAACAGACTGTGTGAAATTGGTCCCACTGTGTTCTATAGGGTTTCCAAAAGGCTAAGTTTTTGAAAGTAGGTTATCAGGCCTCTCTTCAGAAGAGGTTGTAAATGAACTTCAACCTCAATGTTCTCAGTCAGCTGAATGTATTAACCATTTGCACTCCCTGGGGATTCCACACATTCTCTAGACACTGTCACATTTTTTGTTGTTATTATTGTTCTTGTTAGGTGCCATTGAGTCGAATTTGACACATATCGACCCTATGAGCAAAAGATCTGAATCCAGTCCTGTCCTGCGCCATCTTCACACTCCCTGACACACAAGAGCCCATTGCAGCAATCACCATGTCAATCCACCTGGTTGATGGCCCTCCCTCTCCTTTGCTGACCCTCCATCCTTCCAACATCATGTCTCTCTCCAAGGAATAGCACCTCCTAACAATATGTCCAAAGTATGTGAGGCAAAGCCTCATCTTTCTTGCCTCTGAAGAGCACTCTGGCTGCACCCTTTCCAAGATCTGTTTTTTCCCATGGCCATCCATGGAATGTTCAGTGCTCTTCCCTAACACCATAGCTCAAAGACATCAATTCTTTTTCTATCATACATATTCAGGTCTCAGATGCATAGTCAGTAATTGGAAAAACTATGGCCTAAATCAGATGCACCTTAGTCCTCAAACTGTCATCAGTACTCAAGAATTTGGAGAGGTCCCTAATTGCAGATTTTCCCAATGCAATACTTCTCTTTATTTCCTGACTGCTTGTATCAAGGGTGTATAGAGGATCCAAGCAAGATGAAGCTGTTAACAGTTTCAATCTCCTCTCCATCCATCATGATGCTATGCTGCCTGTTGGTCGAGTGGTAAGAATCTTTGTTTTCTTGATATTGAGATGCAATCCATACCAAAGGATGCAGTTCTTACTCTTCTGAAGCAAGTGCTTCAAGTCCTCCTGACTTTCAGCAAATATGGTTGTGTCATCTACCTAACCCAGGTTATTGATGAGTCTCTTTCAATTCTGAAGCCACATTCCTCTTCATAGAATCCAGCTTCTTGGATAATTAGTTCAGCATGTGCATTAGACCAGTTGGAGATAGAATACAACCCTGACAGACTCCCTACCATTTCCAAACCGTACACTGGTCCCCTGCTCCATTCACACAACAGACTCCTGCTCCAGGTATAGGTTCTTTGTGAGATCAATCAAGTGCTAGTGCTCAGGAATTCCCATTCTTCTCAATGTCAGCCACAACTTGTCATGGTCCACACAATCAAATGCCTTTGCATAGTCAATAA
>NW_006399870.1:7799427-7827990 GCF_000299155.1 Elephantulus edwardii
CCTTGGAGGCAAGGATTCTGAGGCTCCATCTAACATACTTTGGACATGTTGTGAGGAGAGACTGGTCCTTGGAGAAGGATATCATGCTTGGTAGGATGGAGAGACAGCGCAGGAGGGGAAGGCCCTCTATGAGGTGGATTGATTTAGTGACTGGGATAATCAGGATGGGAATATCAGAGACAGTATGATTGGCACAGGACAGAGTAGAGTTTAGAACTGTTGTACATAGGGTCGCTATGAGTTGCAAGTGACTCGAAAGCACATAACAACAACAACAATATAAAGGTTATAGGCAAGAAGGGGGGAAGCCTTCTGTCATAGTGTAGTGTCACAAGGCATTAGCCACAGTGCTATTTCTACCCTTCGTAAAAAGTTTAAGGCAGTGAGGTTATTGGAATGAGACAAGGAAAAGTCTCTGGAGACACCTGATTCCAGTGGACCTGAATCCTCCATTCAATGGATTGTGGCAGTCAGAAATGAATGTGATGGTCAGTCAATATTGGAGCTCAGTCTCCTCCTTCTCACCCTCTCTCCCTCACCTGCCTGAATTTCCTATAGGCCATATATCAAGCCTCTTCAAGGCTGGTTGGTGAGAAGTTTAGTCTAAATTGTGTTTGGGGAGATTGCCTTTCCACTGTAGAGCATAGGGAGGACATAGCAAAAGTTCTTCAGAGTTCAGTCCATAGCAGTAATAAACTCATTGTCTAAATAAGCCTTAATAATACTCTTGAAATAAAGAACAAAGGCAGGAAGAAAGGGACGGTGGAGGGAAGGAAGGAAGGAAGGAAGGAAGGAAGGAAGGAAAAAAAGGAGGAAAGGAGGAAGGGAGGGAGGAGGGAAAAAATGTAAAAAAGATTTGCAGCACGGCTTGTGGGACTAGTTCTGTTTTCCTTCAGTCCGAGTGGTGTCACTGACCAGTGCTTTAGTTCATTCAGAAATGAACAAGCAGGTTGCCCTTTGATGGGAAACATTTCTATAAAACCTTGTACTCAGCTTTCTCGCCTTCCCCAGATTGGTCCAAGTTCACCTGAGTAAGCCCAGATTCTTCAGTTTCTCTGAAACAAAAGCCTAAGTGATGATAACCTAGTGAGAGCCTAGAAATTGCTTTACATCCCATGACATGTAAATCATTAACAGTTCTGAAGCAAGAAGCACAGATTAAGAACTCACAAGATCTAGAAACTTTTAGAAAACACCTGCTGTGACTCCCAGTCTTCTATAAGTCTCAGTAAAAAGCTTATATTATATATCAGAGAGGCAAACTTGAGGAATATTTTTATGATATCAAAATTTACTTTTCAGGAGAGTGGGAACATAGCAGGAGAGAGGAAGATAGACTAAGGGGACAAATTACTCAGAGAAGTCACTGAAGAGAAAATTGTATTAAGACCAGTAAGGAGTCATTTTGATTATCAGCACATCCTACAAATGGGAACTTGAAAGTCATTTATATATATTATTTTATTTCTTTTTAGCTGGTCAGATCTTACGTTTTTTGAAACCAGATGCCAGAGTTAAGTGATTTCTCAAAGCCCCAAAGTCTACACAGTCGCTGGCTAGCCTCTACCCAGGTACTGACTAGGGCTGCCTTTACTCTTTCTCCCTGCCTACTTTTCCTCTACTATCTCATCAATATCCTTACTAATTTGACAAAGTTAATACTTCATTAATAACTCCTACAATAAAATTGTTCCTAGATGAGCTGTAGCCCCATTTAAAAAGCTGCTAGTGATGAAAATTATTTTCAGCTCAGTAATACTTGATGGAAATGGTCTCATATTCTGAAGCAGGTTTGCTTTGTAACTGTGATTTAATAATGTAAATATTACTTGTTTTCTTCCCAAGTAGAATTGCCTTCTGATTTGTTCATCTCAAGGTTCTTTGGGCTTTTCTATTTCTTTCTTTCTTTCTCTTTATCCCCCAACTTCTTGGAATAAAAACTGCTGCCTTTAAAAATATAGTGTTGATGGAGAATATTGAATATACTCTGGGTTGCTAAAAGAACAAGCAAATAAATCTTGGAAGAAGGGAAGCCAGAGAACTCCTTAGATACAAAGATGATAAATATTTGTCTCACTTATTTTAAGTACATTATCAAGAGGGCTAGTTCCTGAAACAGGGCATCATGTTTGGAGAAGTAGGGGTTGTCAGTGAAAGAATAGAAGACCCTTGGGGAGAAGAATTATTGTGGTGATTGTAACTATGTGCTTAAGAAGAAAGGATATGGAGAGGTTGATTACTCTTTTGTGTGTAAAGTGGCTATGAATCAGATCTGACTTGATAACATCAAACAACAACATTTCCCTCCTTATTTTACTATATTTTTTCTTTACACACATGTACATACTTACATGTATACACATACATATTATCTCATCCTGTTAAGATTTATAGCCTCAGAAGCTTGATAGAGTTGGAACCAATCCATTGGTAGTGATTATTAGTTTGATTATTTGAATCATCTACCAGAGGGAGAAGAAATCCTTGGAAGTCATCCTTAGGGCTATCTAGACAGGGATGACAGCATACACAAAGCAGAGAGAAAGTCTTTGACCATCATAGAAATTCCAACTGCATAACTGTAAAAAGTCGTCTAAGAAAATGAAAGAGAAGATGAGATGAGAGAGTGGTGGCAGAGACACAATTGGCATGAGTGGACAGATTGCAGGGGTTACGGGACAAAAAGACAAAATAAGATCAAGACATCTCCAGCTCTGATAAATCTTAATCTTGATATCCCATTGAAAGTCATTGTCCTAAACATTTAGGTTTTTTCCATCTCTAACAGATTCTCTGGCCCACCATATCTTACTTGAGGTATTGACTGTTACATAGAAACTATTAAGGTATCTAATCTATGTTATTGTTGTTACATGCCATCAAGTCGTAGACAACTCTTAGCAACCCAATGAACGAAAGAGTTTCCAGAGGCAAAGCATTTCGGAAGTGGAAACCAATCCTGCTTCCAAAGCTTGTTTTAATCAGGAAGCTCCACCAAACACTGTCCCACGAGTAACCATTATCGCATTAGGCACATGAGTGTCACAGTGTTTAGCATCGCAGCAACCATGAGTTACCTCTGTTCAGTAATGCACAGACCAATGCTATACCACTTAGAAGAATGTTTAAAAAAAAATAAAATTAAAACAGGCGAGAGGGCTGCAGATTAAATTCACCCACCTTGAGCTCAGTAGCATAAAGTTGGTCCAAATGGGTTATTAAATGGGAGGCCTTATCACATAGCCTCATTTCACTTAGCAAATCAATGTTCCACCATAGTGCTCACCAATCCCAGCTCCTGTCGATGACTTTCAAACTGGTCTCCAGCACCATGCCACCTACCAACAGGAGTTTTTAAATAGTTTTTTAATCTATGCAGAACAAAAAATTTGAGAGGCTGGACTATATGAAGAAAAATCTGACACAGAGATTAAAGGACGACTCATCAAACTATATTAGGAAGGTGACACATCTTTTATTTTTAAAGTGAAAATGACTTAACTCATTCACTGAAACAGATCAACACCTACAGTCTTCAATATGGGTTGGTTATATCTCAACATCAGGAAACAAAGCTCTTCAGCACTAGAACAACTGACAACATCATGAAGATAATATTGAAGTTGTCAAGAATTTAATTTTATTTGGATTAAAACATAAAAACCAAGAAATCAAGAGATGTGTTCTATTAGAAAAAATTGGCTGTCAAAAGCCTCTTTAAAGTGATAAAGAGCAAAGATAACAAAGAGTAAAGTGTGCCTGATCCAAGCCATGTTATTTTCCAGTGATTCCTATGCATCTGAATGTTGAAAAATCAATAGCAATGGCAGAAGAATTGATACCTTTGCATTTTGGTATTGATTAAAATTATTACATATACCACGAGCAAACAAATCTATCTTGAAGGAAGTGCAAGTAAAATGCTCCTTAGTAGCAAGATTGGTAAAACTTTGACTGTTGAAAGGAACCAGTTCATGGAAAAAGATGATCTTACTGGGAAATTTAGAGAATCAGTGAAAGAAAGGGAGACCTTCAAGGAGATAGATTGACACAATGACTACAACAATGATCTTGAGTATGATAGGAATTATATTGATGGTGCCAGCTAGGACAAAGTTCAGTTCTGTTGTCAAGAGTGCAAGAGCCACGTGGGATTGGCCATATCTGACTTTTACCAACATCACAAAGAGCAACTGTACCCTTCAACAGCATCAATAACACAAAGCCAATTTCCATGAGATTAGACATGTCCCTTCACTCCCATACTTTTTTTCTACTTATGTCAAGAACAATCTTACTTCTTTTTGAGTCCAAAATCTGATGCAATAGCTCACAGATCACAAAGATTTATGTTAGGGAAGTCAAAGGTTATATTTATAGCAGAATATAGTCCGGACGGTTCCTGAAATGTGCTTATAGGCACCTCAGCCTTGAGCTTCACAATTTTAGGGCAGTTTTACAAAGTTCTTAGTCCTGCCAATATTGCACACACACACATGCACACACACACTCAATCACCAAGCTTTACCCAGTGGTACAGATTTCTCAGTTGTGTGAATTATGGCCCCCACTCCACTTGTCCAGCAAACGCAGGCAAAACTTTTAGCTCCTGTTCCAATGGCACAGCAGTCGAGACATAGCTCCATCTCATATTACATTTCTAGTTCAGCTATGGTTGCTCTTTTCCTGGTGGTGAGGTTTCTTTACAAGTGGCAGGGTAAAGTCCTCCTTCTGCTGCTGTGTTTCTAAATTTAATGGTGAGACTATCACCTTGTGGATTGGTGACACTTGCTAATCTTCTTGTGGCTTGGTAGATAGCCAGTCTCCTGTGGATAGGCCAAGACACCCTAGTGACATATTCCTGCCCATCTACATGGCAAAGTCAAATGATGGCTATGAAATCCATATTAAAAGATAAATTCCAAAGTTGTTCATAGGGTCTTTATGAGTCATAATTTAACATAGATTATTTTATATAGATTATCATATAAATACTACTAATTACAGATTATTATATTGAAATGGCTAAGAATTGAAAAATTGGACATAGAGACAAAAATATAAACAGTGCTTCTAAGTATGGGTTGGTAATGTTATAAACTACTAAAGATTGTCAATTTTGTCTTCTATATAATCTTTACCTCCAATTCCATGGTCTAACAAAACATCTTGTTTTAAATAGATACTAGTAAAATAGCTGTAGCTGATGTCAACAGCAGGTCAAGAGAAGGATGCTTTTCATCTTAGAAAATTTCTCTGTTTATGTCCATTTCTCATATATAATAGATCATGTTTGTCAGCATTCTGTGACTGTGTTAAGGTAGGGCACATATTTTTTTATAGAGGAAATCCCAATGCCCTGCCATGGAATTTGTTTATTTGATTGCTATTATTAGGTGCCATCAAGTTGCCACTGACTGACAGTGGCTCACAGTAACTCATCAAGAGTTGTGCTCCTCACCCAAAGGGCTCTCCTCTCTAGTGATTTAAATTCAGTATCAGCACTGTATGAGAAAGACGTAGTCTTCTCCTGTGTGATTTACTAGCTCAGAAAAACCGATGGAGGGTCAGTTGAGTCAGTTCCAATTAAATTACAGTGAGTTTGTTGAGTTGAAGTAGTCAGGAGTGAATAATCAGACCTGCTTTTTATTTTGTCTACAAGATCTGTTGAAACCTTCACACTATTGGTGATCCTCCTAGTATCTGAATTACTGATGGTATATCTTCCAATATCACAGCAAAACACAATAAATGGAAAACTGTCATATGAGTGGTGGTGCTCATTGAAAATTAACGTAATGATCTCCTATATCCCCTGATGGGCACACTAATAATGATTCTGGGCCATGGGCTTGTTCCAGAACATTTCTTTATAAAACATACTTATTGAACTAAAGTCACATTTTTGTTTTTATGTACTTTTTCAGAGTAAATGTATATATTCAAACAACAACTCACTGTCATCAAGTCAGAACTCACTTATAGCTGACACTTTACTGGGTTTTCAAAGGTTATAAATCTTATAGGAAGAGATTTCTCATCTTCTTCCCATGGAGCAGCTGGTAGATTTGAACTACCTGCTTTTTAGTTAGCAGTCAGAGCTCCTTAGCTTTTATATACATAGAAATATATACTCTTATTTATATATTTGTACCCTGATGGCATAAGCAGTAGGGAGCTATATTGTTAACTCAAAGGCCACAACTCTCTGGTGGTTCTAATTCACCAGCAGCTTCAGGAGGAAAATATGGGCAATTTATGGTCTTAGAAACCCAATGTAGGGGTTAGGTTCGAATGAATTAATATTTGATGGCAATGGTTTATATACATATATATGCATACACACAGATAAACACACATATGCATAAGTATACATACATATATCATACACATAAATACACACACATGCACGCACGTGCGCGCGCACACACACACACACATACACACACAGATGTTGTTGTTGTTAATTGCCTTCAAGTCAAACATAACTCATAGCAATCCTATGAACAGAAGGCCTGAAGCCCCTCTACAACTATTGACATTTTTCGAAGTTTATAGAGTTTCTGGAGACATATTGTCTAGGAAGTGGATGCCAGTCCTGCTTAGTGTTGTTGTAAGGTGCCATAGAGTCTCCTATGATTCAAAGCACCTGTAGAAACAAAAGATATAAACCTTACCCTCTCCTGCACCATCCCACCATCCTCTGCATATCTGATATGTTCTAGTTCATTGTTACAATCATTGTGTCAATCTATCTTGTGGAAAATCTTCCTCTCTTTCTCTGTCCTTACACCTGTCTCAGTATGGGATCTTTTTCCAGGACCAGCAACTCCCGTGAACATGCTCAAAGTATTTGAGACAAAGGTTCACCATCTTTGCCTTTAAGTACTAGTTAATTTGCACTTCCTACAAGACAGATTTTTTTTTAGTATGTAGTATATTAATTATTCTTCACCAAAATTCAAAGGCAACATTTCCTTCTTTGGTCCAAACTTTTGGATACATAAGAAATAATTTAAAACATCTTGAATTCAATCCCAGAGGTATGTGGTTCAAATCCACCACATGCTTTGCTGGGCAAGTAGGGGCAATATCCTCCTGTAAAAGTCAGATCCAATTTGATGGTACACATACACAAAATAATAAAATAAATTTAAAAACAAAAGAAAACATCATTAATTGAATCAGGTACACTTAAAAATTTAAACTGGTATGCTTGCTCTTGAGCACATTGTAGAGATCTTTGGATGGCAGATTTTCAGAACACATGTCATTTTTATTTCTTGACTCTTTCTGCAATGGGTATTTATTGTACATCTAACCAAAATTAGGTCATGTATGATGTTATTTTTTTTCTCTTCTGTCATGATGGTGCTTATGGGTTCAGTAGTGAGGATCTTTACTTTCTTATTGTTGAAAAGTAATCCACAAGTCTTTGATCTTCTTCAGTAAGCACTTCAAGTCTTCAGTTTTTTTGTAGCAACATTATGTTATCTACATAAGTTTGATGATGAGTGTTCCTCCAATCTTAATGTCATATTATTCTTCAAATAATCACCCAGTTTCTTGAATGATTTGATCAGCATACAGAATTAATATGTGTGGGTAAAAGTTATAATAACCTTGACGCACACTACTACTAATTTAAATCATGCAGTGTTCTTGTGTGTTTTATTCAGACAACTGCTTCCTGGACTAAGTACTAGTTTCTCATGAGCACAAATAAGTATTCTGGGATTCTCATTCTTCTTAATGTTAGTCCTAATTTGTTATGATCCACATGGTCAAATATCTTAATTAATAAAAAACAAGTAAGCATCTTTCCAGTATTATATACTTTTACCCATATCTATCTGGCCTTAACAATGATGCATTTAATTTCATGGCCTTTTCTCTAATCAGCTTAGATTCCTAACAATTCAGTATTGATGTACTATTCCAGTCACCTTTAAATAATAATCAACAAGTCTTATTATGGCATATGATATTGTTACTGTTCAATAATTTCCAGTGATTACTTTTTGTGTGAAGGGGAACAGAAATGGATAATTTCTAGTCAGTCGGTCAAGTAGTCGCCAATTTTTTTACCTAGACTAGTAAGCATGTCCAGCGACATCTATTTGTTGAATTAAGTCAATTCTATCCACCCCTGGAATGCCTTCAGTGTAGTCTGAATTTTTTCCTTCATTATCATTAGTTATTCCTAAAATAGTTCACTGTCAACCAATCTTTTTTGTTACAGTTACACTTTGTATTTCTTCAATCTTTTTTTTTTTTTAATTTTCATTTTATACTGGTCTATTTACAAAGTTTGAATACATGGTTTTACTCACCGGATCTTTCCTATTTCTTTCACTCCACCCTGACACCACCAAATTGTACAATCCTATGATTAGCCTCCCCTCCCCACCAATCTTCACCCCTGTGCTTCCACTCCCACCCTTGGATCCTCATACTCATTCTACAATAATGGTATTATACAGTATTTGTCCTCATGGGATTGAGTTAGTTCACTCAACATAACTTGTTAATCATAAGGTTGCACAATTCAGTGGGTAGATCAGGTGAAGGAAACGAGAAAGATCCTTTGTGAAAAACAATGTATTCAAATTTGTAAATGAATCAGAGTAATAAAAAAAATAAAAAAAATCAAAATTGTTGCTCCTGTGTGCCACATCATATTACATTGTGCAAATGTACCATACTTTCCCTATCCATTCGATTGTGGTTGGATGTCTGGGCTGTTTTCATGTTCTTTCATGTTCTTGCAATGTTGAGTAATCCTACTATGAACATTGGCGTACAAGTCTCCATTTGTACGTCAGTTCCCATTTTCTCAAAACCTATACAATGGTAGTAAACAAAGTGGTATGTACTGATACAATGACAGACACATATACCAATGGAACAGACTTGAGAACCCAGAAATAGACCCAGCTATCTATGGTTAACTGATATTTGAAAATCTTCTTTTGATATTGCCTAGATCATTTAAGATTTTGCTTAGAAATTGAGGCTTGACATTTTCACGAGTTCCTTCAGTTTAAGCAATGTTCTTTCCTTTTGGTTTTCTTACACCAGCTATGAAATAAACACTTCGAAGTAGAAACCACTTTTTGGCATTAATTTAAATTAATAGCTTATTTTTTCTTTATTTTTTTATGAATTAGACATTTGTATTGTTAAAACAAAAATCATCTTAGCCAATAATTGAAATTAATTAAGCTTATTTAACACATAATTTCCAATTCAGATTAACGTCTTTATGCTGTTATTATTATTATGTGCATTCTAGTCACCTGCAAGTCATAGTGATGGATAATAGCTCTGAATCTTGCCTACCCTGAGCAAGTCTTATTGTCTGTGACACACCTAGCTCCATTACCCCAGTTACTATGTTAATCCATTTAATCTGGGGGTCTTCCTTTTCTGCACTGTTCCTCACGCTTCCAAGCATGACACCCTTCTCCAAGGACATTTTGATGAAGGAGTTAAAAAGAAATGTACTTAAGATGAGATAATCTCTAGCTATTCTTAAGCCATTGCCATGGGAAGGGAAAAGAGAGAGTAGAAATTATTTTAAAATATTGTGGTCAGAAGTATTGCTTAAAGCAATTTCTGAAGAACAATGAAGAATAATTACTAGTTTAGCTTAAAACTTAACTATAGTCTTACCTTAAATGTTTGGGTTTTGGATTTTGGTTGTTTTTGTTTCCATTTTTGTTTTACTCAGACCATATAGACTTCTTCAGAAGATCACAATGCCCAAGGTAAAACATTCTTAAAAGTTTCTACAGATCCTTGTTTGACTCAAAATTGACTTTAAGGTACCTGCTTCTTCAAGGCAAGAGAGAGAGAGAATGAGAGAGAGGGGAAGGAAGGAAGGAAGGAAGGAAGGAAGGAAGGAAGGAAGGTTCCTAAGTCCAATACCAGTAGTTTAAATCAGGCTGATTGTGGAACAGACCATCAAATACTCATGTGAAAAAATGAAATTGAAGACTAGAAAAATTAAAACAAGTCCACAAGAACTAAAATATAACCTTGAGTATATCCACACTGAATGTAAAAGCAATTTAAAATAGATTTGAGATGGTGATCACTAATAATCAAAGGCCAGCTGAGTTATGGACATCATCCTTGAAACAAATAGAATGTCATTACAAAGATAGGATAAAAAAAAAAAAGATTGAAATGAATGTTTGAACATATTGGAATGAAAAGAAGCCAAAAAAGGGAAATAATGCTGAAGTGAGAACTGAAGCTTTCAAAAGGCAGCTTGAGAAGACAAAGTAACGTATTGCAATGAAGTATGGAAATAAAGGGGGTTTTTTTATAAACTTTCATTAAAATCTAAAAAAAGGTGAGAAATATCATACTTAACATTTCTCAAGCTTTAAGAACTAAAGGACAAATTCAAGCCTCAAGATGCAGTTCTGAAGGATTCTACGGGCAAAATCTTAAAGGAAGCAGGAAGTATCAAAAAAAGATGGAAGGAATTAATAGAATCATTTTACCAAATAGAATTTCTTTGTGTTGTACCATTTCAGGAAGAAGACTATGATCAAGGATTCAAGAGGGGTGGGAGAGGCTGGAGACAGAGGGATGTGGATGTGCAGGGGAGGGGGCGATTAATCATTAGTTTGTACATTTTTTGGGGGGTGTGAGGGAAATTGAAAGAACTTGTTCAAATTTGTATTCAAGTTTTGTAACTAAATTAGTAAAGAAAAACAAAAAGAGGAAAAAGTTCAAGCTGCACTGAAGGCAATGACAAAAAATAATTCCTCAGAAATTGATGGGATATCAATTGAGGTGTTTCAGTAAACAAATGCAACCCTGAATGTGCTTATCTGTTTTTGCCAAAAAATATGAAAAACAGCTCCCTGGTCAACTGAATGAAAGAGGTCAATATTTTCTTCTATTCCCCAAAATTATAATCAAACAAACTCTGGACTATATCAAGCAATATCAGTAATATATGTAAGTAAAATATTACTAAAGATTACTTACAAATGGTTGGAACAATCTTTCAAGAGGGAACTACAAGAAATTCATGCAGGATTCGGAAGAAACTGTGCCACGAAGGATACCATAGCTGACATCAGATGGATCTTGATGGAAAACAGAGTATATCAGGCAGATTTTTTTGTGTGTACTTGTGTTCTATTGATAATGCAAAGATACTTGATTGTGTGGTTCATAAAAATATGGTTAAAATTGAGAAGCATAGGAAACCCAGAAGATTTAATTATGTTCATGAGAAACCTATACATAGTGTAAAAAGCAGTTGTCTTAATAGAAAAGAGAACACTCTGTAGTTAAAAACCATGAAATATATGTGTCAGGGTTGTATCCTTTCTTCATACTTTAGAAGCATGTGAAATAGAATGTGGCATCGATATTGGAGGAAGACTCACAGACAAATTTGCTTGCAGAAAGTGAAGATGACTTGAAGTATTCATTACAGAAAATCAAAGACTAAATCCTTCAATATGAGTTACGCTTGAATAATATGAAACACCGTGGTAGATGGAGAAAAGCTTGAATTGCTTTATAACCTCATTTTACTTAGATGCGTAATCAATACCCATGGTAGCAGCAGTTGAGAAATCAAAATACATGTTGCATTGGGAAAACCTGCTGCCAAGGACCTTTACAATGTGCTAAAGAGCAAGGATATCTGTAAAGTCTAAGGTGTACCTGATTCAAATTATGTTTTTTTTTTAATTGCTTCTTTGAGTTGTGGTGTTGGAGAAGAGTATTGAATATTCCATTGGTTCCTAAAATGAACCAACAAGTCTTTCTTGAAGGAAGTACAACCAGAGCATTTCTTAGAGGCAAGGGTGGTAATTTTACTTCCTGTATCACTGACTTTAGACATATACTTAGGAGGGACCACTCCTTGTAGACAGACATCATGCTGGGAAAGTCTAAAGGTTAGAGACAGAGAAAATGACCCTCATCAAGATAGAATGATACCGTAACTTTCACAATATGCTTCTTGGGAATGACAGAGATTGTGAGGATGATGCAGGATAGCACAGGGTTCAGATCTGGTGCTCCATGATTCACCGTTAACTCAATGACATCTAATAACAACAGGAACTAAGTGTCCTGGGTGGATTACCCCCAACTTCATGGAACATATGTGTATAGATTGCAGAAAATTAAAGTGATTGTTCAGTATTCGTTAGCTCTAAGAGCCATTTCTACATACTAAAAGAATATGATCTTGTCCATAATAACACATTCTAAAGTCATTCCTAGTTTTCATTACATTATTGATCATGAAAAAATTATTTTTAAAATATCACACGTTAGTAACTTGATGGGGTGTTCTTTCACATGTAATTTCCCAGTTAATTCTAAAAATACACATATAAGAAAAAGTATTATCTTCTTATTACTGAATATTCTAAATGAGTTAAAATGATTTGGCCACAAACTCATCGATCTAGGGGAGAAGCAGAGAATTTATCTGTGCAAACGGCAGGCACTGTATCTGTGTAAGTTTTCCTATTTCTTTGCCTCAAAGTCTAAATGTAAATAAATTTTTGCCACTGGCCCCACAGTTTCTTAATAACATGTATCTGTTTTTCTGCTCCTAGCAGGCCAGGGCTTTGTAAGTGAGGATGAGTACCTGGAGATCACTGACATCAAACGAGACCAGTCTGGGGAATACGAGTGCAGTGCCTTGAACGACGTTGCTGCACCAGATGTGCGGAAAGTAAAAATCACTGTAAACTGTGAGTTGACCTGCTATTAGGGAGTTCCAGGGGAAGAAGGTCTAGAGATAACAGGGGCAAGCTGACAATGGAAAAGCCATTTTTTGAAAGGTCAAGTTGCTATGAACAGAATAACATTTCATAGACTGCTTTGCCCCGTCAATTACCCCATTGCCATTTGCTCTTGGAATCTTTCCATGATTTTCAGTGCTTTCAGCTGATGGGAAAAATTATTAACTATGAATTGGTTGGAAATTTGAAGAAGACACAAAGATTAATGCAATGAATTCAAACAATAAGTTATTTTCGTAAAATGAATGATTATTTAACTGGGAGGGAGGGCGGAATATCACAAATGTCCATTTATAGAGCAAGTGGCTAAATATACCTTCTGCTTATTTCATGGAATATCTGTGCATTTGTTTTCTTCCCGTAGATGCCCCCTATATTGCCAAAGCCAAAAATACTGGTGTCTCAGTTGGTCAGAAAGGCATCTTGAGCTGTGAGGTTTCTGCAGTACCGATGGCTGAATTCCAGTGGTTCAAGGAAGATACCAGGTAGCTTGGAAATGGAACTAGGGCAACTCTGAGCAAAGTTAATGGATCGTTCCCCACATGAAAGAAGATAATAAAATAAAAAAGAAAGAGGCATAGCAAGATGCATTACAGTCTTCTTTGTAACAGGGTCTCCTTTCAGAACAAATGAAAAGAAAAAGAAGTAGCAGCAGCTTGAAAATGAACAAAACGAATTAACTTTGTTTCTGAGTCCAAGATTACTCGTAGGCATGTCAGTCAGTCTTTGAAGGCTTTAAGTGAGTGAATTTAGCCTTTTGAGCATGACCATCCTTTCACTTTTCCTCTTTATGGAAGTTGGTGTTTAAGGTTTTATTTAGAGGAACTAAGAGAGTTAGATAAAATGGGTTTTTTGAGGAGGAAGGCTTTCATGTGTGATTGACTTGTGATATATTTTAACTCTTTCACCCACTCAGTTGTTTGGTCAGCTTTGTAAAACCACTCCTGTTCAATTGCAGGTTAGCCACTGGCTTGGATGGAGTGAGGATTGATAACAAAGGCCGCATATCCACTCTGACTTTCTTCAATGTTTCAGAAAAGGATTATGGGAACTACACATGTGTAGCCACAAATAAGCTTGGGAACACCAATGCCAGCATCTCATTGTATGGTGAGTGCAGAAAGTCTGGATGTGGTGGGCTCAGCCACATGGGAGGGTTTAAAGAACTTGAGAGGGAGGAAGGTATAATTATTTTGGCCTATGTCCATCCAACCTCCTTCCACCCACCACTATATATTACTACTCCCTGTCATTCATCACAATCAGTGATATTTACAAGATTGTCATTATTTCCTGTGTTATTGAAAGACAAATTTCACACTTTACTGAATAGTAAACTGTATTCTAATCTGGCCATGTCTTAATTTCAACAAGAAGACTGAACCACAGGTCAGGTTAATTGTAATTGGGTTTAAAAAGTCTAAGAGAATGAACCACACATGAATTTTTAAGATAACCTCCATAGTAAGAGTGTGATCCTAGAAATTATATTTATAATTTTGAACAAAGTCAGCTATTGTGTTCATGATCTTCATGTCATGTTCTGGAGTATGTGGAACAGAAATACAAATTTTATCATGACAGTTAATCTCTTCACTGTTGGAACATGTGACCCTTCTCTGAAGTTCTTCCCATCTCACATGGGCAGAGAAGTCTCCAGAGTCATGACTGGCTTCATAGAAGCCTTTATCCTCCCCTCATTCCATCTTCCCAGCATTGTACCTATGTGATTGTGTAACATGTCACACCATAGACCATGGCCAGCTTGCTGTGATATCGTATGTGTATTTATCTGTTTATTTTCTACGGTTTGGTAGGAGGGAAGTATTTAATGAATCAAAGGAAGAGGTATCCATTTCCATGTGCATCACAGAACCACATCAAGTTTTCAGCATGGACATTTACTAAACTTTGTCCACTTAAATGTATGATCTATGTTTTTTGTTTCCTCTCTGCATTTTGTGTGCATTGTGCTGTGTGTGTCTTAGAAATAAGCCCCTCATCAGCAGTGGCAGGTGGGTACAGCATGTTCCTTCCTTCCTCTGCCTGCCTGAATGCTTGTGTTTTTTAATTTAAGTGAATTTGAGAGATAGACCTGCCTGTCCCACCTCCCTGACTTATTTCTCCATAGATGATAGATTTCAAGGACTTATGTTTGTACAATTTAAGTAACAAGCATGTGGAATTTGATGGTTTTTACATGTACACAGATGAAACATCGTAATAGATTTCAAAGGAAAGGTTTAGTCAAGAAAACCATAGCCCAGAGATTAAATGGACTATTAGATGATTATCTCCATGGGAATGTCACCTAGTATGGTATTTCAGTCTTTTATTCCTAAGAAGACTTAGATATATTTGAAAGTATCATTCATTAGAAATATCTGCCACTTATCACTTATTTGCTGGAGTTCTGGTGGCCTAGTGGCAAGAAGCTACGCTGTAATCCCAAAGGCACGCAGTTCGAGTCTACCTGTGCCTCGTTGGAGGATGGGCAATCTCCTCCTGTGTGATTATCTGCCTCCCAAAACCTGCTGCAGGGTCAGCTATGGGTCAGTTCTGACTTGACGGTACACACAACAAGAGGGGAGTTCAGGTGTAGACCACACTGAGTTTCACTGCCAGCCCACTGTCAGCATGTCCTTGGTGGTTCAAATCCACTAGTGGCTCTATGGGAGACTATGGTCAGTCTTCTGTCATGCTATCGACAGCCTCATAAAACCTTTTGGGTGGTGAGCTAAGAGTTAGTTTTAACTTGAAGCCAATGAGTTTGAGTAGTCATTTATTGTCTTCATTATTAATCCTGCTGAGTTAGGTTCTTAGCCCCACTCAATAGATGAGTGGGAGTAATACCAAAGATGTTGAGTAACTCTCAGTGTACATAACAAGTGGAAGAACACTGGAGGAGACCAGAATTGGTTTCTTTCATCAGGTGTTGAAAAGTTTACCCAAAGGAGAAATAGGATAGCACACACAGATGTGCACACATACTTGCACACCCTCACTCTTCATTTTAGATGAAGTAGTGATCAGTGTCAGCTCTGTTCCACACTCACAACCTTCCAGTTTTACAATGTCAATTTCAGTCACATGGAAAATGGTAACATTCAAATTTTCCAGGTATGTTATCAACTTCTTAGTCCTGTGTTCAAGACAATTTTGTATCACCAGCGCTATTTCAATATTTTTCATGAATGTCTTGGTTTTTTTTTTTTTATTTTTAGTCCAGATAAAATTGAGGTAAAGCACTGGAATCTGCTGCAGGCTTTTGTCTTCTGGCCTCAGTTAGAGTGGCTTTGACCATTAGTAGCAAGAGATAAGATAAATAGAAAAAGCCTAATATACATCCAGACATGCCATTTTCTTTCCCACTTTGCCATTAATCACAGAAAGACCCATGAAGTAGATAATAAGAGGAAATAGATTAACATCCTTATTAAATTACATATCAGCCAGGTGAGTTTGGGTAAACCCCTTATGCTGGTGAGCTATGCTCACCTGCTATTCATCACAACGTATGGTACAGTGATATAACACATATTGTGAATTTACATTAAAATTTATCTGAAAAGTTTAAGGAGAGGATTAAACAATGTCATAGGGAGCTTTGGTGGCGTCTATAAAGCATTGAACAGCTAACCTAACAGCATCAGTTCAAACCTGCCAGCTGTACTTACTTAAATAAAGAATCTTATTAAAGGTCCAGTTAGATGTGTAATGACAACACACAAAGATTAGAAGCCTTAGTTACTCAGCTAAGCTTTGAATAGTATTCTCTGATCTATTGTCTTAATAGGGCCTTTGTCTAATAGGCATAAGATAATATCATATCTATGAAAGTAGCACAAGAAACTGAATACTGCTAGGAAAATGCAAGATTTATTTTTACTGGTCTCTGTCATTTCTTCTGTGGCCCTGTCCTTTCTATCACCGTCTCCATTGGCACAGTTGTCAATATGATTGCTTGTCTGAACTTCTGGTTTTTATTCATTCAGCCTCATGAAACTTCTCACTATAATCCTTACCCATCTCTATCACTTACCCAATCTTGCTTTCTTCACATGGTGTTTTACCACCTTTCAGATCTTGGTCCAAGCCTCTCTCTTTTTCTATGACGCCTACTCTGACCTCCCTGTCTGGACCAGCTCCTTGTTGCACATCCTTTGCACCTTGCCTCTGATTTGATTTCACACAATCTGGCAATCATTCAGGACACAAGCACTGAATGACTACTCAGAGCTGGGCAATAGAGAAATGACAGATGGACTTCTTGTTTCTACCAGCTTTAAACTCCAGTTTCAGTGGTGGTTTTGTTCTTTCCACTGTGGCATATAAACTACACGAACGTATGTGCATGCTTTCTTTGGCGTGTTGTTTAATAAAAGGGATTTAGCACAGAAATTCACACACAGTTACTGGTCAGGAGTGTTACGATGAACTTTCAGCTTTCAGTAATGTTACAGAAGAGAGTAGAGGTTGTTCATCCCAAAGCCTTTCTAAACCAAGTTCTGCTGCTACCTTGTTGTACTTTAGGAAAGTCAATCCCATTGGTCTTTGACTTTTTTAATCAGTAAAATAATTTTTCATAACAAATCCTTGGTGTTTTCTAATGCTATATTTGATGGTAATAGTTTTAATATTAATCCAACTAATGTTAACTGCCCAGTTGACAAAACTTTCTGCTGTTCATGATAGCTCATTGAGTTCTCAGCATTCCTGTGAGACTATGCACTATATTGCATAGTTTATTTCATTTACTAGGCCATTGGCTGCACCATGATGTATAGAGAAGACATAGAGGTTGTTAATAGTTACAGCTTGCTCAGCTACTCAGTCAACACTTTCAGCACCTGCAGTCAGAAAATCAAGAGGTGAACTGCATTAGGTAAATCTGTTGTCAGGGATTTTCCAGAATTCTGAGAAACAATGACATCAGTCTAGAGACTATGATGTACCTGATCCAGTCCATGGTCTTCATTATTACTTTCTATGCATCAGAGAGCTAGATAATGACTAAGCAGGATAGAAGAAGATTTGATTCTTTTGAGTTGTGGTGCTGGATAAGAGTCGTGAACATACCATGGGCCACCAGGAGAACATGTAAGTTTGTCTTGGAGAAGGTGAAACCAAGTTTCTCCTTGGAGGCTAGGATTTTGAAGCTCCATCTTACATATTTTGGACATGTGTCCAGGAGGAAGCAATCTTTGGAGACGGATATTATGCTTGGGAGGGTGGAGGGACAGTGTAGGAGAGGAAGATCCGGGATGAGATGGATTGATACAGTAACTGGTGCAATGGAAGTAGGTATGTTGGAGTCAGTGATAGTGGCTCAGGACAGGGCAAGCTTCAGAGCTATTGTACACAGGGTTACTATGAGTTGCAGGGGACTTGATAGCACATAACAACAACAACTACAACAACCAAATAAGTACTATATTGATCTCAATTTTATTGAGAATATTGAAGGACAGAGAGATTATTTAGACAGACTGAAGTGTTTGCGCTTGGGTTTGAGCCCATGCCCTTTGATTTTCAGATCCTGACCATTTTGCTATTGTTTTAATCCAACATTCCAATCCAATCCACAGTATTTGGAAATTCCAAATACTGGTGAATGGTCTTCTAATGAAAATACTTGCTAAAAATTACTCTGCTTTTGCCCATTTTTCAGGTCTACTTCACTTTTCTATTTAATTTTTATCTCATTTTACAAAGGATCAGTTCTGTTTTTATAATTCGCACACTAATGCACACTCACTCACTCATGCACATAGATATCCAGGTACCACGCACATATTCACATTTGGTTCTGCACCTATGAATGAACCATGATATTTACATACATAAGTCTTTCATGCATACTACTTTCAAATATTTTCACTCATATCTGCAAGTAAGATATAAAGAAAAAAATTTTAAAATTAGCAAAGGAAAATAAGAAAAAATAATTCAAAATACTAGTGAGCCAATGAACTGGTGAGTGGATTGAAGCAGGAAATGATTAGGAAAAATTAAAAGACAAAATTTAGTGGGTGAATGTTCAGTAAAAATCAATCAGTAGCTAATTAGTTTTAGAGTAATTCCTAATTGTTGTTGTTTTCTAGTTTTGCATCTGATGTGTCATTCAACATAAGAAAAAAATGCATACTTAAACTATTTTACTAATAAAAATGAATAATAAAGTTGGGGGAAAGAATTTTAATAATCTAATGGACACAATTTACCACTTCTTACAATATTTGCTGTTATTTTCAAAAATTAAAATGTATTACCCTTGGGTTTTGGTTCCTCAGTGCAAATATTTAAGTGTTATAAATATACAAATATGTATACAAAATACATACATTGAGAATTTAAAAAAAAACAAAAAAGAAAAATATCAATTAATTGCTAGCATCAACCTTAAAGCACCACCTTGCAAAACCACAAAGACAAATAGCATGCCATTTCAGATTTCCAGTTTTTCTTCTCACTTAGAAACAAAAGCACTGGCAGGCAGTATGATATAGACGAAGGTCCTGTTTTAAGTGTGAATGCTGTGTCCCAATCACAATCTTGACCCAGGTGAGCTATGACTTTCTTTATTCCTTAGACTGGAAAAACAGAATAAGACAAACTTTCAGTTTGAAATTTAAAAAATAGGACAAAGAACAGTGGTCTCCAAACTTAGCCTTTAACCTTGGAACTATTCTTAAGTACACTAAGCTCCTGAAGAGATTCTTGCTCCAGGTATATATAAGTTTTTCAAATTGACCATGACCATTTAAAGAGCATCTGGTGCCCTGGCATCTGGAAATCCCACCAGGCCTGTGCATATCAAGAGGACGTTCAGCAGATGGCTCCTGGCTCAGCTTGCTGGATGCAACTCGGACTCTTATGAAACCATTCACTTTCTATCAGCTTGTCAACCCTGATAACCTCCTCTAGGCCTAAGGAAGAGGCCTGTCCCTCTGCCCTTATAGAGCAAAAAGAGAAGTTCAAGACTTGAAGACAACTAGCACTGCAGAGAGTGGGATGTGCTTAATGAGGCGTATAAATGCTGGGGTTACTGAGACTGGCTGTGGAAAAGGATTACACTGAGCCAGCAAGGTGGATGCATGCTATAGAAATAAAATCTGTTATCACACTCTAGTCACAGAATTGCATCAACACAAATTAATTATACTGAGAGTTAAATATACGGGATAGGACTGTATACGGGTATGTTGGCAATGTGGATGATAATGACAAAACATCTAGTTTTTGTTTGTTTTGAGCTCTGTTTTTCATTTAATACTGGTTTATTTACAAAGTTCAAATACCTTGTTTTTCACACTGGGTCTTTCCCATTTCCTTTACACTTCTCCCCATCAAATTATGTGACCTTATGATTAACACTCCACACATACGCCTGCCCATCCTCACCCCTCTGCTTCCATCCTTTCTTCCCTTGGATCCGCATACTGATTCTATAATAATGGTTTTATACAGTATTTGTCCTTATGAGACTGAGTTAGTTCACTCAGCATAATACTCTCCAGTCTCTTTCAAGTCAGGAAATAATTTACAAAATCATTGAAAAGCATCTAGTTTAAACTGTCATCTGGGCTCTGGACATTGTCCCTGTAAGCAGAGAGTTGGCATCTGTAAAGCAGCCTCAAGCACAGTCTTGTTCAAGGTTTCTAGAAGCCAGAAAGACTGAATCTCTGTCTTCTATCACTGGCCACTCATTCTAAAAAAACCAAAAACAAACAAACAAACCATATCTATCAGCAAGGCTCTTATATCAGACTTTTCAAGTGGCCCCTCCACAGACAACACCTGCCCTCTCTATCCCTAACTCTCCACCACCAACCAGCAACCCCCCCACCTGCTAGGTAAAGATGTCCCCTTACAGTCTTCTCCACACATCCATCCCTTTATTTAGGTCTCCTGGCAACCATATCTTTGCCAGTGGCTAAAAGTTAAAATGGAGAGATGAGTCTTTTTCAACACATTTTTCTTTCCTCTCACCTGCAGATCTCTTGAACTGGAGAGCCAGTGTTGATGGTATGCGTTCTACCCACTCCATCCATGGACATATTACTGGCTGTATCAGCCAACAACCAACCGCCTGTTAGTCCCACGCTAGCTGATTTTACAAGAACTTTGATGCCCATTTCTGGTGTCTGTGATAAAACTGTGTAGCAGCTTTCCACTGTGGCTCCCTTCCCCCAGTAATTTCTAGTCCCTTCATCCCCTGTTTCTAAATAGGTTCAGAGATAAAATAACAAGTGTGATAAGAAAGAGTCCTATCTGTCATCAAGTGTCTTACAGAGCCTGACTTCTTAGCTTGCATTAGATTTACTGTGGATTCTTTAAAAGGCAAGCCCTTGGGCCTTGCCCCATACTTATTTAATCAAAATCTCCAGGAAAGATACTAGAGCATTGCACATTTTGCAGGGGGTGGGGATAGGGGGCTGATCCCATTGAGAACAGTCAGCTTTTGGTGATAGCTCCCAGGTCTGTCTCTGTAAGCACGCTTCAGACTTTACCAGAGTGCTCTATAGGAACCTCAGACTCAAGCTTTACCTCCCAGGCATTACTCACACACGTGTTCCCTAGTGTCTTAACAATCATTCCCCTTCATCTCATGCATCAATGAGCAGTGAATCCAACCAAGACAGCCACAGACTACTCTGGACTCTGCACTTCCTGCTCTTACTAATGTGCAGCACGTGTCTGGCCAGGACAATTGTGAGTCTTTTTAACTGGTTCCATTGTCTTGATATCTTTTCCATTTCATTGCTACCACAGACCTATGTAGCCCTTCTAAAAGCCAGAAAGTACTAGCTTGTCCGTGCTAGAGCTCTAGTAGCTTAGTCTAAAGGTTATTACACCGCTGATTTAAAGACCATAGCTCTCTGGAGGTTCGAGTCCACCATCTGCACTGTGAGAAAAAATGGACAAGCTCCTCTCATGTTTTGATGCAATAACAATTAATTTGAGTGTTTCTTTCCCCCCCAACCCCCCAGGAATCATTGCAAAGAAGCCTGTCTTCCCTCTAAGATAAGTCTACCCTTAAAGCTTTTAAGTTCATGGCTGCCACATGGCACTCCCCAGGGTACACCTTCCACTCCCTAGACCTCACTCCACATTTAAGTTTTCTCATGCATTTGCTTATTGACTGATTTCTTCAACATATATTTGCTTTAGTTCCTATTGCATATTAGACATTCCACTAATAACTATGGAAATAAATATGGTCCTACATGCTACAAATAGTGACTAGACAATTGCAATGGAATACAGAAAGTGAAACTAGAGGAATGAAAGCTACTATGTACTAAGCACCACCTATCAATCAGACAGGCACCTAAGGAGGCTTTAAGGTAGAGACACTTACTTCTGTTTCACAGAAGAAGAAGCTGGAGCTCAGAAAATTTCAATGACTTGACTGAATTTCATAGGCAGAAAGTGGTAACACCAAATTGACACTCAAGTCTGTCTTTTAGTTCATGGTATGTTTTATCTCTCTGTGTGATATGAGATTACCAGTAGGAGATTTTAGTCTCATCCCTGCTTAAAAGGGTTTGTTGTGTTTTTTTTTATATTCTAAGCCAATATCCAAAATTACATAAATTCATAAGGGATAAGAATCAGGATCAGCCAAAGCTGGTTAATATGAGGTGCAAGTAAGATAAACCGCTGTACTTTTTCACCATTTCTGATACCAGCCATTCCCTCCAGGGCAAGAACCAAGATAAAAGACCAAAATGAAAGAATTTGTACCCTCCCAGGCCCCACTCAATAATAGAAGACATTTTCAAAGCCCCCTGGAGATTTAATGACTTCACATTTAAGTATTATAGCCACTTAAGCTTTGTATTTTCCTCTTCCCTTAGCAGATCTAGCTCATATCTTACAATGGTTGTTTTCTAGTAAATGCTGAATTAATACACATACCTTCCAGTGGATTGGAAACATCAATTATGCCTCTTTGCAGTTTAGGGTACTAAACCAAAGTAAAAAAAAATATTCAAAAGAATTGGAGTTCAGTCTTCACCCCACCTCCCACCCTCCATGCCAGGAATCCAAAAAGCTGTTTCTCTGACGTTTTCACTTGAATTCCAGCCTGTTAAGTATTCAATTCTGACTTGAAATTTAGAGAGTTTGTTTTGTTTTGTTTTGTTTCCTCCTGAGTCGTCTTTGTGAAGGAAACTATAGCAAATGCTCCAATTTACTGTTTATGAAGATGTTCTTCACAAAGACTTCAAAAGGTTGTCCATTTCCTGCTGATAATGTATATGACTTTTATTTTCTAAATCTACAATTTAAATCCAGGTGAAGCAGAATGAGTCAGAGAAAACTACTAGTGCTTTTGGCTGATGACAGCAACATAATCATTTGTATTTTATCCAAACCTGCAAAATGTCAACATATTGGAAAAAATATGCAGACATTCCACATTTCATTCTTGATGAGGTTTCTTGTCACTGTCTTGCAGCACACCCTTCCCTCCCCCGCTTCCTGCCTGAATCACTGACATCTGGCTATTAGCCTAAGCATTTAGAATTTAACACTGAGCATCCAGGGTATGCTGATGTCAGCACAGACACAAGAACGGTGCAGTTCTGCAAAGACTGAAATGTCTCTTCTTTTTCAGGTTTGTGATGCACTGATGGATTTGAATTAACTTTTGATTTTACTTTCTTAAGCTGTTTTTATCTTTGTGATAAGCTCAAAGCAGGAAATTTTAAAGAGAACAAAACAAAGATGGCGGCCACCCCTGCCTCTGTATCTGTTGCCTTCATTGTGCTGCAAAGCTTGGCTAATCTTACATGTTAAACAACGCAGTGCCAAGTTTGCCACTGTTAATTACACACAATAGAGGGAAAGTTTTCCTTTGAAGGGGAGTGATGTGCCTTCATCAGGCAGCACTGCTGAAAATAGGTTTATGTTTCACCAACAGTGTAACACATACATCCTCTAATTAGATTTCCTTGCTCCTCTTTTAATCACCAAGAATATCATTATCCTTTTGGTTCCTCATTAGGGAGGTCACACAGTTCATAATCATACTTTAAAAAAAGTATCCAAATTTCAGAACAAAACAGTATTTTCTTACACCAGACATTTCATTGATCTCACTGTGCGATCACCAAGTTCAATTTGCCTGTGGGCTCCTTCTTGTTTTGCTTTTTAATGTGATCACCCTACCACCTGCCATTTTAGTAGAATTACGGCTATGCAGGCTACGGTTGCTGAAAAATAGGGGCATCTATTCATTAAAAATTTGGAAAGGGAAAACAGCAGCATATTTCCATTCCCTGATCACATATAAGCATCCAGTTCTCATACTTTAAAATCTCTTGAAATTCAGGGTTTTAGCAGTAAGTGAATATATATGTTGCTGAGAGCTCTGTTCTGATTACAGTGGTTTTGATTCTCTATGCCTCAGTGTCTCAGTGCTTTGACACTCAAAAAAATACAGCCTTGTGGTTCCAGCCCTGAGACATTTGAAATCCCCAGTTCTTATTTTTCAGGCATAAACAAAAGTAACTCGTTACCATGGTGTCTGAACTGACTGAAAGTTGACTGACCCTTCATTGGTTTTCTGAGTCTATAAATTGCCAGAGAAGAGACTATCTATCTTTCTCTCAGAGTGCTGGTGGATTCAAATTGGTAGTATGTGTAGAACTTGAGTTAGCAGCGCACTTCCTCTTCACTATGCCATAGCATATATTGTACGTTTCAATCACATTTGATTTTTTGAAATCCACCAGCGAAATGCACAACTAAGCCAAAGGCTGCACATATCTGGCAATTGATCCTCTAGGGGCTTGGGATTAAAGAAAAATGAGCAATTTTGTTACGATTTACAATTTCAGAAACATTATGGTCAGTTAGAATTGACTCAACTGTGGTATGATTTATTAGTACATTATTTTTTTTAAGTACATGTCTTTTATCAAAATATTGACCTTGTTTTCCTTTTTGCCATTTTGAGATATATTTTAATATTTTTTTTTGTCTGTTTCATCTGTATTCTGAAGACTAGCTGGGTTTGGGTTTTTTTTATTTTGGGGTGTGTGTGTGTGTTTCTTCTTCATACACATCTATTCCCAAGTTATTTTATTATTATCATTTGCATTACACACAATTTCTTTATGACTTTTACAGAATCATTTTAACTTTTGCTTTCAAAGAGTAATATTGTCAGGCATGAAACTCAATTCAACTCAATTACTTGTCATTCAGAACTGACCCACAGCTGACTTTTCATTGGTTTATGGAGTCTGTAAATTGCATTAGAGGAGATTGTCCGTACTTCTCCCTTGGAGTCATTGGTAGATATTTTTATCCTTTTTTTAAATTTTATACTTGTTTATATAGAGAGTTCATAAAGTTTGAATGCATTGTATGTCACACCAGATCTTTCCCCTTTCTTTTACCTACCCCTCCCTATACCCATCAAATTGTGTGACTCTATGATTAAGCCCCAAGTCTATGGTAGGTATAAAGGTACTGCCAAATACAGCCAGAAATGCACAATCTGAAAAGGATACAAATTCATGAATAAGACCTTCTAAAGACAAAATCACTGTGTTTATCACTGGTAGATTTTTAACTGCTGGATAGTCTCAGCCTTTAGATTAACACAATTCTTTATGGACTATACTACACAATGGCACAAGTGAAAAAGAAACTGGAATATTAAGGAAAAGCATGATTATATGTCCTTTCAATATGTCACTGAAAATTATTAACTTACTCCTGAAATTTGCAACAACTGTTCTGATTTGAATTACTAAATTAGAAACAAAGAATTGGGATTCTGAATATACTCTCTTAAAAGGATTGGCCTTTTCCTTTTCTTTCCCCCCATTCATTCATTGTTGATTTTTTAAATTTTTTTAATTGTATTTTAGACTGATTTATTTACAAAGTTCAAATACATTGTTTTTCATACTGGATCTTTCCCATTTCCTTCACAACCCCTTACCCCCCTCCACCCCCATCAAATTGTGCAACTGTATGATTCACAAACACACACCCCCATCCTCACCACTCTGCTTGATTGGTCTTTTGAAGTAAGTTCTTAGGGATGTCTAGCAGACATCCAGGTTTTTCCTTGAGGGACTGGCTTACTTTTTCAGTAGTCAAATTTTCTGGTCAACCACTATTTAACAATTTCCTTTAGACATCTGGTATCCCAGATTGGAATTTAAAAATTTCATTTAAGCAGAATTTTCATCTAGTTCTGATAGTATCTGTTCAATCCTAACTATCCACTCAACAATATTACACATCATTCTGACTAATCCTCAAAGAAACTGTCATTCTTTTATCATTTTGTAGGTAAAGAAATTGTTTCAGAGAAGGTAACAGCCTTGTCTTACTCAAAGTACCCTCGGGGACAGGAGTGTGTAGAACACGTCTCCTCACTGTCTAGCAGATGTCTGCTCTATGTTCCTTTAGATGTTTGCCTTTTATCCAGGTGCATCAGAGAATCATTTCTCTGTAGACAGATATGTAATTGAAAATCTTTCTTACACTTCAAAATCCTGCTACTGGTTTCTATCAAAATGAAAGAAAATAAAAACACTTTTAGAATTCTTGGACTTGTTTATCGAAGCCACAACTTGTTGCTATGTACTATCGAGTTAGAATTGACTGGTAAATTGCAGGAGATCAGATCACCCATCTTTCTTCCAAGGAAATTCTAGTAGATTCAAGTTGTATGCCTTTGAGTTGACAACACAACCCTTTATCACTAAGCCACCAGTGCTTGTAGTTACAACTAACATTATTCTCATCCATGAAGTTCATATTGTTCATTTTTTAAAAGTTGTTTATTTTTTGTTCATATAATTCTTATGTGACAATACCAAGGGATAGGTAAAACTATCTGAAGATTTGTTTTCAAACCATGATGTTAGCACTCCTCACTAAATGTAGAGGAATCCTTCCATACCATACACTCCCCTACATAAGTAAAGATATCCTATAACACAGAGTGGAAACATGAATTCATTGAACCAATATTTGCAAAGCTGCATTGGAGCATAAGGGACTGAACATGAGTATTAGTGGTCATAGGGACATGCCAAGGAGAGTAACAGTTAACAATTTATTTCTTCTTTAATATAACATAAAGAAGTATCATGAGCACACTGAGGCCCAGTCAGAGGAGATGCAATTCAGATATATTTTTTCCTCAATTCCAGAAAAATTCAGAGAGACGAAAAATGCAATTGAAGAACCAGTTTATGTCTAGAAGCCTCGGCCTCACAGTCATCCTACCAAAAGGGGGCTATAAAAACAAGTCACTTCCTCCTTTTCCAGGGAAAGCCCCACCTGCTGTACTGGCTTGGATTCTTTGTTGTACTGCTTTTTGTGCAGTGAGTTCTTCCATCAACTTAATTTGGAAGCCAGAAGAGCAAAGGGTCATAAATATCCCAGAAGAAAGCAAGCAGAGTGTAATTCCACAGAAAGCAAGATTGATTAAATGAAGAGTGCAAAAACTCTGTTTTCAGATCTTTTCCTCCTTAGTTGGCAAACCTGAGTTGGCAAATCCTTTTTCAAGATCTGAACAAGGAAAGCCATGCTAGTTTTAATCTATGTCACAGTGTATATAAAATTAATTCCCATGCTGGAACCATTTCTCATAGACTGTTTGACCAGAGCATCTCCATAGGAAATTGCCAGATCATTTGATACTAGAAAGCAGGTGCTCATCACACCTGCTGGAAAGAAAACTCTCCTTGATGCTGTATGGAAAATAGGATTGAACAGGGTCTCTTGAGTGGGTTGGAATGCTTGGTCCTTTCTTATTATCTTAGGGGGAGAAATAAAATGGGACACAAAGTTTATTAGTGGTGGTGATTTTGGACCCACTTGGGAATGCTTTCTGGCAATTCATCAATTGTCCTTCCTATCACTGCACGTGTTTTTCATTCATGCAGTGTCTGAGAATGCCAACAGAAGAAACTAAACCAAGCAGGGAAAAAATGTCACAAAATTTCCAATTGTTACTGAGTTGATTCTGAATCATAAAAATAGTAGGGCAGAGAAAAATTGCCCATAAAATATCCAAGACTGTAAATCTTCTTACAACTAGAAATCATTTACCCTGATCTTCCATCATTTTGTATATCCAAGATCCAGAAAGAGATGTAACCGCTTTAGAGTCAAAATAAATGATAGCTTGAAATCAGGTCTCCAGATTCCCTACATACTGTTACTCACTATATGAATAGCACAGATTATTCTTTTCTTCTAAAGAGAAGAGGTAGACAGTAACAACCACTTTGTAAGGAAGTATAATTATTTGGGAAGGTTGTTTTGATCTAGTTCTAGATACAGGAGTTGCATGAGTATAGTAGGTAAGCTTCTTATCTGATGTGTTCCTCTGTTTCCCACATATAAAATGAGGCTTATGTTAGTACCTAGATCACAAGATTGATGTGAAAATAAAATGAGTTGGTGCATACTTAACATTTAGGATTGCCAAAGGCACAATATAAATTTTTACCAACATTTCAGGTCTAAACAAGCTGAATAGTTTGTGTATCTAGTAAATCACTCTCATAGTTTACAATCTTTGGGAAATAAGAATGAAGATAAACTATGTCTGGAACTCTCTAGCTGATCAGCATAGAACTGCTTATAGTAATTGATGTTTCTACTGAACCTTAAACCAGTGGAAGCAGCCATTTCTCTTTATGATTTGTCTCCTTATCTCTTCAAAATTCATCCTTTCATGATTTCATGATTTGCTTTTCTTACATAGATATAGATATAGATA
>NW_006399870.1:7828090-7842276 GCF_000299155.1 Elephantulus edwardii
AGATAGAGATAGAGATAGAGATAGAGATAGATAGATGATATAGATATAGATATAGATATAGATATAGATATAGATATAGATATAGATATAGATCCTCTACTTTCTTTAGCTGTATCTGACCTTGTACTGACAGTCTGCTAGTCACAGAAACACTAATTTCACTGGTAACTTTGGAAAAATATGATTCCTACATTAAGGACATTTCCCTCTCTAGAGAGAATATGCTAGTCCTCCAATTGTTTATTAAATCACCATCAACATAGTTGTTGTTATTTTTAGGTTCCTGTCAAGTTGGCTATGACTCGTAGTGACACTATGAATAACAAATCTGAACCTTGCCCTATCTTATGCTATCTTCATCAGCTCTGATATACTTGAGCCCATTGCTAGAGTCACTGTGTCAATTCTTTTTGCTGAGAGTTTTCATCTCCACTGGCCCTCAAACTTTCCAAGTCTGTCTTTTTTCCAAGGACTGGTCTTTTCTAATAATATGTCCTAAGTATGTCTGATGAAATTCCACCATCCTTGCCTCTATAGAGCATTCTGGCTACACTTTTTCAAAGATGTATTAATTTGTCTTTTGACGGTCCATGGAATGGATATTCAGTACTCTTCAACACCACAACTCAAAAACATCAATTCTTCTCCATAGTTTGTATTCATTGTCCAACTTTACGATGCATAGCAAGTAATTGACAAGACTATGGGTTAAATCAGGCGCACTTTAGTCTTTAAATTGATGTTCTTTAGAACTTTGGAGATATCCCTAATAGCAGACTTTTTCAATGCTACACTTCCTTTAATTTCTTGACTTCTTCTACAAAAGGTGTTGATTGTGAATCAATGTAAGACTAAACCATTGACAGCTTCAGTCTTTTTAGCATCTATCATGATGTTGCCTATTGATCCAGTGGTAAGTATTTTTATTTTCCTGATGTCCAAGACACAATTAATATTGAAAACAGTGTTCTTTGATCTTTTGCATCAAATGTTGAAGTCCTTATCATTTTCAGCAGCAAAATTGTGACATGTACATATTGTAGGTTGTTGATGAGTCTTCTTCCAATGCTGATGGCACATTCTTCTTCACATAGTCCAGCTTCTCACATTATTTGCTTAGCGTACAGATTGACTAGATATGGAGCAAGGACTGCTTTAATATACACATATGTACATGTATGTGGATGTATATACACATATTGTTGTTATGTGCTTGCAAGTGAGATCTAACTTCTAGCTGACCCTCCAGTAGATTTTCAGAGGCATTAAATTAATTAGAGGGAGAGTGTCCATCTTTCTCCCTCCAAATGGTTGGTAGATTTAAACTTTATTCCTTCAGATTGTCAGTGCAACTCCTAACCACTAGGCCACCAAAGTTTCCTTATATAATTTGTCATATATGTTGTTGTTGTTGTTAGGTGCCATCCAGTCCAGCATGACTCATAGTGACCCTGAGAACAAATTATCTGATCCTTGTTCTATCCTGCATCATCCTCACACTTCCTGACACACAAGAGCCCATTGTGGCAGTCATCATGCCAATCCACCTGATTCAGAGTCTTCCTCTCCTTTGCCAACTCTCCACCCTTCCTAGCATCATGTTCCTCTCCAAGGAATAGCCCCTCCTAGAAACATGCCTAAAGTTTGTGATTATATATATATATATTCATATATGTGCACATATAACTTGTCATATATGTGCCGCACACATATGTAATATGTGTCAATGTATATATGTAATTTATCATGAATATTATGAACATACATGAAATTTGCTTTTTTTAAAAAGACCTTACAAACATTTATTGTCCCTTTGTTTGTAAATGTACTTAAAAATCAAACTCATTCATATCTTTCAGATTAATTACTCAATGTGGTAAATGGCCTTAAATCTCAACCAGGAACATTTCCAACTCAGTACACTCTGTAGTCCTGTATGATTTCTTTAACTTATTTCTGGGTTAGCATAAGCCCTAGAGTCGAGCTACTTTTCACACACATTTGAAGATTCGGACAAACCCATAGCATTATACTGAAATCCTGACCTTGGTGGTAGAAGTCCAAAACAAAATAAATAGCTGTATGAACCAGGTCTTCAAGCAATCAAGTAAACAGGAGATCTTAGCTAATAAGAGCATGAAATATATTGAAAATCAGAAGAAATAGTGCCAGTATGGCTATTACTCATTGCTGAAGGGAGAGGTCTATATGTTTCTTAGCAATATGTTAGCATCCTTCTGGTAAGGCATGGGTTCACATCACTGGGTGAACAGCATGCTAACTGACTTAGGTTAGGGGAGCTGCCTGTTTATTACCACCTCTTTTAGAGCAATCATGCTGATTTACAGATAGACAAAGTACTCATAAGAGAAGCATGGATGCACTGACTGAGTGACAGAAGAAGCATGCTGGCCTTGATTGCAAAACTGCACTGGTAGGTAGATAGGATGGCCTCTGGTCAACTTTTATCTCTTGACTGTAATCAGTTTTACTTTCTTTAAGATCACATCCTTTTCGCTGTCTAATGCTATTTTGTAAGACTTTTTATTCTGTGGCTTTCCAATAAATGCTATGAAAAAACTCATTAATACACCTTCTCTGGGCTTTCTGACCAGGCTAGGGAAATCACACTCAAACTGTCTGTCTTTTGGAAACTTACTGTATGGAGAGAGAGGACCAGCCCTTGTGATTCCATAGGCCTAATTCAAATTAAATGTGGATGATACATTACATCTGTGGAAAAGGGAAGAGGACAAGAGAGTATACAGGGAGGACCACTTGAGGCAGAATAAGTAGATGGTGTTTTGGACTGAGCATGTACATTGAGACACCAGTGACCTCTGAAGAAAACCCAATAACAGTTGTCAAAACTCTTTAGTTGCTAAAACCTTCTTTATCAGCTGTTTCAAGGGCAGCCTCTGCAATACCTAAGTCACACAGGCAAGCTTGAAAAAGCCTATCATGTTAGAATCTAGGCTCCTGTTGCCTCTCTTTTTCACATGGACACTCTGGAACCTCTCTATCCTCTGTTTCCCCTTCTTTACCTAATGTGCAAGCCCAATTGAATCACAATTCATGAAATGACACCTAGATTGTGCCACATTTAACCCTGTCAGCTGTCTAACTATTTTGACCCACACCAAAGTAACCCCGTTCAGTATTCCACTTCCATTTTTTTTCCTTCTTCATGTTCCAGATTTGCAGAAGATCCTATAATGTTCAAGACACCAGTGATCTGGCCATTAGTGTTTATAAGAGTATTTTATTGAGCACTTACTGTTCTTCACACTTGGAGGTGGAAGGGTGGGGATGTGGCAAGGTGAGAGATGGGAGAATGCTCACAGGGAAGCATGTCCATGCATCTGCTTGTCAGTGGATAGTTGTGTAAACTTCAGTGAATGCTAATGGTCTGTCTTTCTCTCCCTACACAGGGCCCGGAGCAGTGATTGATGGTGTAAACTCTGCCTCTAGAGCACTGGCTTGTCTCTGGCTGGCAGGCACCCTCTTTGCCCACTTCTTCATCAAGTTTTGATAAGAAACCATTGGTCATCTGAACAACACCTGCTTCTCCAAACCACAGACTTTATACTGTGGAAGGCAAACTAGTTTGAGCTTTTTTTAATTATTTCTGTTCTTGTTTTGTTTTAGTTTGTTTATTTGACATTTTTCCAGCTTGAATGAATTGGGTTGAGGGAGGGGTGGGCAGGGTTCTGTGTGTGTAGGATAATAATTCATTGGTGTGTTAAAAAAATGGAATCTGCTCCTGCTACCTTGGCCCTTCCCTGCTTCTTTCCCCATCACTACTCCCATCAATCCCATCCACACCAAACCATTTACTTTTGAGGAAGAAAAAAAGAAACCCCAAAATCCAAAAACTGTGCCTCATGCAAAATACCCTAACCACGGATCTTGGCTGATGTAGTGCACAGTGAGAGTTACATCTAATTGTATCTTCTAAGATGTGGAACGTTTTCCTGAATATCGTGTACATATCCCCTTACCAACTTTATTACTATCTAATTGCTTTATGGTTCACATAATTTCTTTCTTGGAAGTTATCTCAATGCATACACACACACACACACACACACACACACACACACTCACACACTCCTAAGTATACATATGTATAGATCTCTATATAAAATCATGTCATCTCCTCTAACCACTCAGGTCTACCTGTTTCCTCCACTAGCAGCAGAAATGAGAAGTACGGAGCTTAGCATACAAGTGAAAATTGAAAATGCGAAACTTATAACCAAATGAGAGAAGGCATCTTTAAATAGAGACTCTCTGTAAAACAATGCAGACCAAATCACAAAACATCATTGATATATGGTTGATTTTTTATGTTATCAATATAACAAAGTAACTATATGGCTATCTACTCACTCAATTTTTAATTTTTCTGTCATTCTAATTATCTATCTCCCTATTTCCTCTCTAGCAATACATTTAGTCTACCAATCTTCCCCTGTAATTATCTGATATTCTTTCTATTTATTTTCTCACAACTATCTACTCTCTAATCAGATTTTGTTGTTCATATTCTATTCATTTCTCTTTTACTATCACCAGGCATAACATCTTCCAATTTACCCATCAGCTTCTCATGTGAAAGCCAATGGTATCATAGGCTAACAACATAGAAAAGCAATACCTTGTGCAATGACCTCTTTGGAATGTGGTATCTTTTCTACCAAAGAGGACTCAGTTACCTGATGGACCAAAATACCAAGCTAATGATCACTTACTTGCTATTCCCAGAGGAGACTGTGTTTACAAGAACCTCCTTTTGGGAAACAGAAAAGTCCCAGAAAAGCTTTGAGCAGTATTTTCTATTTGATGCACCAAGGTGTCAACATTCAGACTTTTCTAAGCTATTCAAGAAAGCACATGTCAGGATTTGCTCAGGATTGGTTTTCCTTAATAAGAATAGTGTAACAAAACATTTCTATACCTGAACACACTCACTTAGCTCTGCAATTGGAAGACGTAAGCCCACTTGCCTGAGTATAGTGGTATCAGCTCTCTGCTCTAGTTATGGTAGAATCTGTTAGAATACTCTTTAGTACAAAGCTGATCAAGCTGATAGAGGCCAATTGCATGGTGGGTGTGTTGACAACTTTGGTATTTGTTTCAGGAAGCTCTTCTGAGCTGATGGCACTTGAGCAACTGATTTAATTTCCAAGCACTTGATTAATACAGCAGTGCAAACATAAAGAGGGGAGTGTAAGTTACACACAATTTCCTTGGATACAAGCTTCTTTCTCAATGACATCTTAATAGACTTTTACTAGCTCTCAGTGTGTAGGCCATGGAGATTAGCACTGCTAATCCCTCTGGTGATCTGAATCCTAAAGCCACACTGAGTGAGACAGACAATGTCCTCCCATGTAGTCAATTTGCAGCCTCTTGAAAACCCACATGTCACACATAAGTCAGTTTCAACTCGCAGTAAATGAGTTTGATGGTTTTGTTTTGTTATGTGATTGTTGGGGTGCAGGGGTGGGGGGATTGGTCAATGATTAAAATAGATCCAGTTTACCAGCAAGTGCTGACTTTATACATCTTTACTGTCTCCCAGGAGAGGAAGGACTCAGTCAAGTAGAGGGTCTATTATCTAGAAAGAATGGCAGTGGAAGTCACAAAGAGCTCTGCCCCTCTTTCTCCATTTTTAGAGAATAATCTCCTAAACAGGGCAAGAAAGAAGCACCAACAATGATTTCCTCATAGGTCTCTTCTGCTCACAGTTGGAAAATATCAGGCTCAAAATTCAAACACAAACTCCACAGAATCCCACTTCCTTACATTTAATTGCTCTTCTTACACATACACGCACTCATGCACCCATACAAGCACACACATAAGCTTTCACTCCACACACACGGACATGCAACTTGTCTTGACATCTAAAAAGCTAGGTGCTGTCACAGGTGTTTAAGCTGGCACATGCAAAATTCACACTAGATTTGCCAGCAGTATACTGACATCTGCATTTCCCAATCAGTTGCCAGGAACCAAATTCTGAGAACATGAATGATGTGCCCAAAGCAGCATATCCATTCCAAATACTGGGACATGAGTAGGTATGAAGTGAGAACTAAAGGTCAGACACAAATATTTTAGGTCTACCTGGAATGAAATGGTGTCAGGTATTATGTGAGAATGTAATGTGCCATTTGAGTGTTCTACTTGTAATAAATGTGTTAGTTTGAAGTAAAAAATGTGGAGTTTATGTGCAGAGGATGGTCTTTGAGAATACAGTGCTTGAAATATACCAGCTGCCTGTGTTCTATATTCTAAATTTTCTAGAGTAAAACAGTCATTCTTCTTTTGGCCAAGAGGGTTATCGATGTCCTTCAAACTCAAGACACCTGGTCACAAAATTAATGCAGAACTCTGTGCTACATCTTCCACCGAACTCAGGAAGCACCATATATCATTATGTTTCAGAGAAAGTAAAACCCTTAGCCGCTTTGCATATTCTGGGATCAAGAAGGCAAAGTTACTTAAGGTAATAAGGTCAGAGGTGACAAAAATGGAATGAATGAAAATTATTCTTTTCATAGTAGATGTCCTCCAACTTCAATTTGTTTAGGATACTTCAGTGGAAAAAGCTCAATGTGATAGTGGCAGTTCTTTAATGCTTTGAAACAGAAAAACAAGTGTTTATCAAAGGCAATGCCCACACGTACCCATGTCTTTTCAAATTCATATTTGTTGAAGGTCTGTATGATAAGGTCAGTTGGATAATCTTGCACTGGGTACCAGTGCAGAGTATGGCACAAATAGAAACCTATAGCTCTTTATAAGTACTTCTACGTTACATCTCTAGTCAAGGGAGTATTTAGTAGTTCGATGTCCTGTGCCTGAGTGAGTGCTCTGTAAGATTAAATACATGTGTTTAGTTGTATTCTTCCTTATATTTCTTGAAAGGGGTACATAGAAACGTATCTAAATGTGCACATATTCATGCAATAAGACTTGAACCTACTTTTTCTGTTCCAATTGTACTCAACTAAGCAACAAAATGGTAAGACATGATGTCAATTAGAAGCCTGAGCCTCTTTCCCTTCTCTGATGTTTTGGTCTCATGCTAGAGCACACATTTCACAGGTTTGTTTTTATTAGGGTGAGAAGTAAGCTGTAGGATCTAAAACAACCCACAACCAAGATCACTTTTAATGATGTGTTTCTGTAGCACAGTTGTTTTTGTTCTTTTTTGTAGAATCAATTTTTATCAAAGAAGTGAGTTAGAATAATGAAAAGTACAAGATCAACTGGTCTGAAAAAGTCTGGTGAAATCCTCAAAACCATGGCCCTTCAGACCTACAATGAAACTGGAATCAATGCCTCAACTTTCAGTTAATACATCGAATATATTTTAGCAGATATAAAAGGTGATAATAACATTAAGGAGGAACATAACCTAAGTACAAGATTCAGAAGCTCGGAAGAAATAGGAAAAAATTACAAACAGGGATGGCAAACATATGGAGACAGTGAAAAGAGTTGTCTTTAATTGTAGGGATCACACTCAATGTCACAAACCAGTGTGCATCAACTGCTGAATAGAAAAGTTTACTCTGTAAACTTTTAAACAAATCATACACAAAAAAGACTTAGATTTTTTTACATGTCAGAATTATTACATAAAAAGCACAGAGAACTCAAAGTAGGCAATTGATCCCAAACAGAGAGCTCCTCTGTCACTCTGTCAGGAATGAACCAAACACACCATTTGGGTCAATGACACCTGAGCCAGTGAGACTTCCCTCTCCTCTGTAACTGTGTAAGAGCTTGCACTAGTATCAGAAGAAGAGGAGGAACTAGCTAACTGAGGTGCCACATAGTGCCAAGCATCATCATCTCCAACTTGACCTTGAGTTCTACCAAGATAACAACTTGCTCTGCAAAACCTCAAGCCAGCCAAACAATGGCAAACTTTAGTTCCTTTAGAGTCAGGAAAAAGAGCATAAAATATTGTTTTTTGGTAAAATGTTACTTTTTTCCTCCAAAAGTGAAAATATTTTTGTTTTGATATTTTACAAGACCATTTCCTGGAAACTCTCTTGCCAATTGCTTCCCCTCCTACTTCTCGAAGCTTCCTTGTGCTTTTCTCTTATAACCACTAAATTTGAGCTGTTGCAGTAAAACTTCACAGGTGTGCTACTAGGAAGATATCATATGGCAACAACTCTCAATGATCACTAAAGCAAACAAATAAAAATGTCAGTCTCATTTCCCTCATTTCTTGCATATGAGAAGAGACATAAATGAAAGGAGGAAGAAATAGATTTGCAATTAAAAGATGTGGTAAAAAGATACACTAGAATCAGCGCAATTTGGCCTTCAGGTGCAGACTACTTGGAATCCAAAGGGATGTAGAGTGGACTTAATTAGATGCAATTGTCTTCATCCTGAAAGTAGTTAGCTAAATTTAATTTCCAGCAATTGAAAAGAACTCTGTTTTTAATTTTGTTCGATGGTACCTTTTAAAGATAAGAGTTATTTCATAGTAGTGAATGAAAAAAGTTTGTGAACCTGCTCCCATTCGTTTTAAGTCACGTTATACACTCTCTGATAAATTTTTGAGAATATTAGTAATAACAATGAGTAATAATAGCTGCCCTTATGTTAGTAAAAGGGAGCATTTTTAATCATTTAAAAATTTTTGTGACATGTTAAGTGCAGTAGTGAGGAATGTGTGGGTGTACAAAAATGTATCTGTCAGGTTCAGAGTCCTCCAGACTATAAAATATTATGACTTATCAGTGGTGCCATTATAGTTGTGTCAGACAACGGGTGTGCCCATTCTCATAATTATCATTAAATTGAATCTATGTTCCAATGCTTTGAGAAAAATTATATGATAGAAGATTATAACTTTGTCAACCTTCTGGACTTTGTTTTCTTAATATTTTTAATTGAGTGAAGACTTAATTTCTGTTAGTAATTGTATTAAGGGTGAATATACTACCTGAATTTTATGCATGTTTCATTGTAGTTGTAATCTTTTCTAATTCAGGATGAAAACAAAATGGTTGTGATTGTGCAGTGTATTAATAAAGTTTGAAGAAATTTGTTACTTTGGGGGGTTGTTTATTAGGAAATTTCATTAAATGGCCAGGAACAAAGAAAGTGAGATAAATGACATTTGTCACATACATGACTTGGAGAGTATCTGAAGGTAGTAAATACTAGCCATGTGCATACACACGCGCACATGAAGACAGTGTAATTAGGTATTTTTAATGTTACCTCTGTGCATCATAATGTAACATGCAGTTTCAGTTTAAGACTGAAATATTTGTTGACCCAGGATAAATAGAAATTAAAAGAAAAACTGAAAAATTAATATCCTAATAGATAGTCTGATCTTTAACAGTGCCCACTATTTAAGCTCCTTGAATTAAGTACAACTTTGGCAGGAGCCAAGGCTCTGGATGATGACTTAGGTTATTCATAGGTTAGTAGTTTGAATCTACTAAAGGCACTGCAAAAAATGACCTGGCAGTCTCCCTCTGAAAAGGTCACCCAATCAAACTCAAACTCACTGCCATCAAGTTAATTCCAAGTCATGGTGGCTTTCACTGAGTTCCTTTCACTCACAAAGTGACCAAACTCAAATAAGAGAACTTATGGTTAGTAAGCCAAGGGCTCCTTGAAAAGGTCACCACTGAAAAGTCTTACATACCACACTTCTACTTAGAAACTCTGGGGTGTTAGTGGGGATTGACTTAGCATTTTGTTTCTTATTATTTCTTGACAGGATTAACTGAATATCTGATGATAATGCTCTACATTTCTTTTTGAATATACGTGATGGTAGGTTAACTTTTTTCCAGCTTACATTTAACAGAGTATACATATGGGCAATAGCATGAGAAGGATGGTGACAGAAGGAGCTCTGTTGCTCTGACTCATTTGAACACTCTTTGTCTAATAAAACTCTAGGTCCTATACCATCACTACATATTCATCTGCTTTTCTGAAGTAATGAATACATATTAACCTCATAAACTCAGTTTTTCACAACCTGTTTATATATCAATTGAGTACTTCCAGTCTTGCCATGAACTACTAAATGACCTTGGACTGAGTATTTGCCCTTCTTAGGCTTTGTTTTATTAGCTGTAATACGTGTGAATTTAATTATACCTCTTGATTTGTTCCTGTACTACTAATAAATTCATTAATTTTTATTTACTACAGCTATAGAACTTCTTAGGATTTCTCCCAACAGAGCTTAAAATAAAAGCTATAGAAACACAATGGAAAGGAGATTAAAATGCTTTATTTTTCGGCATGCTAGGGTCTCTGGAAAAACCTAAGCCTAAAGTTAAACAGAGTGCCTAAAATTGGCTTCCTGTGTGGACAAGGGCTAATTATTTTTTCTTCTTCCTTCTTCTTTCCTTCTCCTCCTCCTCTTCCTCCTTCTCCTCCTCCTCCTTTTTCTTCTTCGTAAATGTCTGTTTTATTTGGTTATATATTAAAGCAAAATATTCTTGATCTTTCACAACTAATTCAGCCCACTCAGAGAAATAAGAATGCTGATGTGTGTACTTTATAGATGAAAATGTCAGTAAAATACTTAGTATTAGTGATTGAGAGTTTCAAACTTCCCTAACCTCATTGTAAAATTATGACTGTTAAAAGGAACTGACATACAGTTCTCCTAATCAGCCATAAAATTTCCTTTCCCCCTTCCTTTTTTTAATTGCTTTTTTTCATTATCTTCCCACTCATACCTTATCCTCTCCCATTTCCTCCTATTCACATCACAAAACACATTTATCATCTGTTTTTCTCCTTGTTTGTGCTGTTCTTTCATTCCTTCTGGAGTCCACTTTTACAGTCACTATTTCAATCCATCCTGGGGGTCTCCATCCTTTCCCAGTATCGTGGTTTTTCCTAAGGATTGGCATCTCTTTACAAGATGTCAAAGTTTGTGAGACAAAATTTAACCATCCACACCTCTAAGGAACACTCTGGATCACTTTCTTCAAAACATATTGGCTTATTTTTTTGGCAGTCTATATTCAATCCTGCGTGGCTTGAGGACTCCACGTTTACCTGAGATGTAGGTTATATACATGGATTTCGCCTGATGGTATGCATAGGAATCAAATTGATTACATATGTGGAAAAAACCATTAGAGAAGATCAATATCAGCTATGAAAACTAGGCCAGGAGCTGATTGTGGAACAGACCATCAACTACTCATATGCAAGCTCAAGCTGAAGCTGAGGAAAACTAAACCACAGGAGCCAAAATATGACTTTGAGTCTGTCCCACCTGAATTTCAGAACCATCACAGGAACAGGTTTGAGGCCTTGAACACTAATGAGCGAAGACCAGATGAGTTGTGGGAGGATATCAAGGGTATCATCTAGGAAGAGTGCAAACAGTTTTTGCAAAGACGCAAGAGGAAGAGAAGGCCAAAATGAATGTCAGAAGAGACTGAAAATTGCACTGGAGCGCAGAGAAGCCAAAGCACAGGAAGAATTCAAGATACTAAAGAGTTGAATAGAAGATCTCAAAAGGCAGCACGGGATGACAAAGTAAAATATTACAATGAAATATGTAAGGAGTTGGAGTCAGAAAATCAAAAGGGCCAAACTCGCTCAGCATTTCTAAAGCTCAAGGAATGGAAGAACAAATTCAAACCTCGAGTTGCTATAATCAAGGATGCTATAGGCAGAATATTAAATAATCCAGGAAATATTAAAAGAAGATGGAAAGAATATACTGAGTCTGACACCCAAGCAGATATATGCACACCCATGTTTATTGCAGCTTTGTTCACAATAGCAAGGAGTTGGAAACAACCTAAGTGCCCATCAACAAATGAATGGCTAGAGAAGCTGTGGTATATTCGCACAATGGAATACTATGCTGCATTAAAAAACAAGGAACTCATGCAATATTACTCAAAATGGTTGACTCTGGAGAATATTATGCTGAGTGAAATGTCCCAATCACAAAGGGACAAATTTTGCATGATGCCACTGCTGTAGAATGGGACTGTCCTTGGGTTTGGGGAGAGACTGAGTAAGATGGGTTCAATGATGTATGCTGCTCTGAAACAGAGAAGGGAGAAAACTGTTTAAAAGAGATATATGATTCGGTATTTCGGTCATGACAAGAGTCTAGAGCGATGGCTACATGGTGGAGTGGACCTGGGGGAGGGTTTGTAAAATAATGAAAGAATCTTTTCTTTTACTTTGCCAAGAGGGAAATGTCTGGTAGGGGGGAGCCTTGGGAGGGGACAAATCTACAACAATGAATGAATGGAAATCCAAAGCCTCTGTAAATTTTCACTGAAATTAATAACAAATATACATTTAAAAAAAAAAAGAATTAAGTTAGAGTAAGGATGGCAATGGAATCACGTTACCTCTGTAACTTGATTTGTGCCACTGTTAGAACCTCTACTCAGAATATTATTGCTTTTCAATTTTTGACTCATGCACTTTTAACTTGTTAGTTAAATTTGTATCTTCTAGGCTGCAACACTTCCATGATACATCTTCAAGGATATGAACATGTACAGCTAAGCACAATTGATAACAGTACATCTAAATTCCAAAATCAATCTCCATAATAGTCTATGTGTTTCCTACTGCAAAGGGGGCCCTTTGAAGTAGTGAGAGAAGACATTCACCCTGAAACCCACAGCGTCCCTTTTCAGCAGGAAGTAGCTAAGAGAATACGCTATCCCCTTTTCCTTATGAATCAGGGTGAAGTCTCTCTCAGGGAGGAGTGATAGGGAATGGCAAGGGACACACTGACAAAGGAGATTAATCAGAACTGGCTTTGACAAGCACTGTGGCAATTGGACAGTTAAAACAGACATGGGGGGGGGAAGAAGAATGAACTGGGGATGAGGGTGGAGAAAACAGTGCAACAATGAATGAATGAAAACCCCAAATCTCTGTAAATGTTCATCAAAACTAATAAAATTTAATAAAAAAAAGGGACTGGCAGACACAGAAGAAATTCATGAAACAACATATGAGCAACAGCCTATGGTGATGAAGGAAGTTGCTCAAGCTACTTTGAAGGAAATAGCAAAAATAAGGCCCCAGGAATAGATGGTATCCCAAATGAGATATTTTAGCTAACAGATGCTGCCCTGGACATGCTCACCAAGTTGTGCCAAGAAATCTGGAGAACAACCACTTGGCCAACTGACTGGAAGAGATCTATATTTGTTCCCATCCCAAAGAAGGGTGACCCAACAGAGTGTGGAAACTATAGAACAATATCATTGATTTCTTACTCAAGAAAGATTCTACTGAAGATTATCCAAAAATGACTGGAACAACACATCAGCATAGAACTGCCAGAAGTCCAGGCTGGGCTTGAAGGGGTCATGGTACTAGGGATATTGTAGATAATGTTAGATGGATCTTAGCTGAAAGCAGGGAATGGCAGAGGAATGTATATCTGTGTTTCATTGACTATGCAAAGACGTTTGACTGTGGATCATAACAAACTGTGGCTGATTCTGAGAAGAATGGGAATCCCAGAACACTTGATCGTGCTAATATGAAACCTATACTTGAACCAAGAGGCATTTGTCAGAACAGAGCTAGGAAACACTGCATGGTTCAAAATTAGGAAGGGCATATGCCAGGGATCTGTTCTGTCTCCGTACCTTTTCAACCTGTATGCAGAACAGCTTATCCGGGAGCCTGGGCTCTATGAGGAGAAATGTGGGACCAAGATTGGTGGAAGATTTATCAACAATCTGTGTTATTCAGATGACACAACCCTGCTTGCCTAAACTGAGGAGAACCTGAAGTGCTTGCTGCAAAGGGTCGAGAACTACAGCCTCCAATATGGATTGAGGCTCAATGTCAAGAAGACAAAGATTCTCACCACTGGGCCAATCGGCAGCATCAGGATGGGTGGTAAAGAGATTGAAATTGTTCACAGCTTTAGTTTGCTTGGCTCCACAGTTAACACTCTTGGTACCAGTAGTCAGGAAATTAAAAGACTCATTGCCATGGGAAAGTCTGCTGTTAGGCACCTTTCCAAAGTACTGAAGAGCAATGGTGTCTTTCTGGAGACTAAGGTGCAACTAATACAGGCCATGGTCTTTGCGATCACTTGCTATGCATCAGAGAGTTGGACAATGACTAAGGAGGATAGAAGGAGAATTGATGCCTTTGAG